>NC_052504.1:100060500-100094179 GCF_014356525.2 Nilaparvata lugens
TGAATAACGAGCGAAGCTCGGTGCCCCGATATTAATAATAATTTAAAAAATCTCTATTGAAATTAACCATAACAACAAAAAAAAACTATATAAGAACTTGATAAATTTTCTACAGCAATGGCCTTCAGGCCGTCTGCCATATTGTCGAAACATTTGTTTATTTATTATTCATCTACTTATACATTGATTCATACAATATGATTCTCAATTATGAATGATTGGGGAAGGAAACAACCGGCTTAAAGCTGTGCAAAGGCTAAAAATAAACTTTCTACTCGTGATATTTTTCAAAGTTTTTTGAATTGTATATCATCAAGCTATTGAAATGGAAAAGTTTCCTCAGGAAAATTGTTTTTTTTTATCATTACTTTTTGAGATATGAGCGTCTAAAGATAAAATTTTTGGGACAGAACATTTCAAATTCGGTATGAGATAAATCCGTGAGATTTAGAGGATAGATTCTTCATGGTATTGTTGATCTAGTAAAACAATTTTTTTTTTGAAAATATCGATTTTTGAAAAAGTTATTCAATATTCCAAAAATAACTCAACTAAAGTTATTTTTGGTCATTTTAGCAAATTGAATAACTATCTTGAAAATTGATATTTTCAGAAAGTTTTTGTTTCACTAGATCAACAATATCATGGAAAATCCAGCCTCAAAATCTCATGGATTTATCTATTACCGGATTTGAAATATCCTGTCTCTAAAATTAGTTCTTTAGGCGCTCATATTTCAAAAGTCATAATCGGAAAAAAATTTTTTCCTGAGTAAACTTTATCATTTTGATAGCTTGATGATATACAAATCGGGAAACTTTGAAAATATCACGAGTAGAATGTTCATTTTTAGCCTTTGCACAGCCTCTGTTCCTTTTTATTTCGTTCCTTTAAAAAATATTTAAAAACTTGGGATTTAGAATTAAGAGGAGTTAAAAACCAAATTAGATGAGAATACTTCACCAAATCATCACTGATAACTGGAAAATACTGCATTCATGATTGAAAATTTTAAAACTTGGAAAGAAACTCAAGTTTTCATGTTTGATATTTTACAATATAGTGATATTTTTTGACAAAATCCCAGTGTTTTTATCACATGAGCCACATATGGCGACCACGTGCTCTCCTAAAATTTAAAAATTGTAGATTTCTGTTATTTGTTGCAACACGTGCTCTGAACATATTGTATTTAAGAATATGAACGCTCGAAGAGCTAGAATAATAAAAAGAACCGTTTCTCGAAACTATTGAGAATGCATTTGAATAGCTTACCTAGACAGACGCTGGGGCATTATTCTTTTGAAAATAGTTTGAGACAAAATCATTCTTTCCTAGAAATTTGCTAACAGTAACGTCAGTCACTGACACGGCTACAATAGAAACCACATGGTCCACTGTGCTTTGTGTCAACCCTTGTATATATCTATAGCATAAGTTGATGGCAGGTAAATGAAGATTGTGAATAGCGATATAGATAGATAGTTAGGAGAGAAGTAATATAGATAGGTAGTTTACAATGTAACCACGTGGTTAGCATATGCTACAATTTTACCACGTGGTCAGCATATGAATATTATTGAAGCAATTATTTGATGATCAGTTATTTGAATGGTGATCACATAAAACGATAAACATGATATATGAGTAAATGTATTTATAATTAGGTCATGAAGTAGATTAGGCTATATGTATAAAGTATTCAACAATATAATGTTATATAATAAATTATAATTTAATAATTATTATAAGCTAATTAAGTTAGTTGAATCCGAATTCATAGGCTAAGGACAAATTTGTAAATAGAATAAATTAGGTATATTTGATTGAAACAGGTTGACAATGAGTATAAGAAACCTGCTTAATTAATTAAGTAGTAATTGATTGGTATCTTATTAATTTGATTTATTCAACTCGATTGTAATGATTACTGTATGACATTGTATTTTGTTCATTTCATGTATTTATTATTGAAGTATTTGCTATATTAGATTTATAAGATTGATTAGCCTACTGTATTAATCAAATCAATGCATTCAATTGTCAGTATCCAAACTTCAGAGTTTAAATATTGATAAAATATATGATATCATTTGTTTTAATAATGAAGGGGAGCCATAGTTTAAATGATTTAACATAATAAACATTATAGTGAATTCAAATTGATATTGAATCCATTTGTAAGCAGAATATTAGCTGATGAGTTGAGTGTAGGCGGAGCTAGAGGGCGAAGGGTGATGAGGGGTGGAAAATCGTGGTTCTAGTATATAAACAGGCAGACCATGCCTTGCAAGTTAGTTGCATTTGAGTGGCAGTTAGTGCAGTTAGTGGCTAGTGCTGTTAGTCTCTTGGATTTGGACAGTGTTCAGTGTAGGAGTGAGTTTTGTTTCAGACTTCAATTATCCTATAGGGAATTGACTGAGCCAGGTAAAGATTGTATTTAGAATTTTCAATTTTTCTCATTTCAAATCCACACCACCCCACCCTAAAAAGCCCAAATAACTATATCAAAACATAGCATCAAGTAAACAGCAAATTTAATATTAGCTCTTCTAAATACAAATCTGTAGATACAGTTTTAATTAACTTCTGAAGCTTACAGTTGAAATTTTCTTCTAAGCACAAATAATAGTTTTTTAAAGCAAGGCTCCCCTAATCATATTCATTCTTTAAAATTATCAATCTTTTTATTTTTGACTATAATCATATTTTTAACTAGAGTTGTTCAATATTTTGATTTATTACTTATTTTTCAAGTAACCTGATAAAAGTAATAGAAACTGTTTGTTAATTTTGTTGTTTAAAATTAAACTTGAACTGTTTGTACTTTCAAAAAACTCATAATCTTGTATTATATATAATCATTACTATATTTTGATCAATTTTTTATAAATCATATTAAT
The DNA here is from genome assembly GCF_014356525.2 of Nilaparvata lugens. Lineage (NCBI taxonomy): Eukaryota > Metazoa > Arthropoda > Insecta > Hemiptera > Delphacidae > Nilaparvata > Nilaparvata lugens. The sequence goes on from NC_052504.1 coordinate 100,063,404, forward strand.
TTAAAGTTCAATAAAAATTCATAATTACCTTTGTTTTGCCTTTTATATTATCCTTGAATTGCAAAATTTCCAAAAACCTTGTATATACGTCGACGCGCAATTAAAAAAAGGAACATACCTGTCAAATTTCATGAAAATCTATTACCGCGTTCGCCGTAAATGTGCAACATATAAACATGAAAACATTCAAACATTTAAACATTAAGAGAAATGCCAAACCGTCGTCTTGAATCTGGATCTCACTTCACTCGGTCAATTAATGAGGATTTGGTAACCCGTGCTGCGCAAGGGTTCAATCAAAAACTTGACAAACTGGAAGCTTGCCCCACTGGAATATTGAATATGTAAGAATGGCCTATAACATCCTCGTTTAGTTGAGAATTTAAAGGATAAATTTCAAGGTAATCAATCCAGTAGTAACGTGAGATGCATCATTCGTGAATTTCTCTATTCCGTACGTGTATGAGCCAGCTCTTTTCTTTATAGATGTGAAGTAATTACATTCAGAACACATCCACAGTTCAAGCACACAGTTAATGAAATGTGGCAACGTCGCGAACAGCTGATCAAGGTCATATCCATTTAGAGCATCGTTGGATAAGATATAGAGGTCTTCAAAGAAGTACAAGATGAGAGAGATGGCGAATAGTGTTTACTGTAATAGAGAGAGAGAGAGCGAGTTTGAAAGAGAGTGTGTGAGTGAGAGAGTGTGAGAGTGTTAGAGGAAGAGAGAAATTCAATGATACAAACGAGTTGGAATAATTTGTTGAAGTCGAAGATTGAGATAACAAGAGTGAAAATGAAAGAAAGAAGTTAAGTAGAAGGAGGAAAAAGAAGCAGTGGAAGGAGAAGAAGAGAGAGAAGAAAGAGAGAGAGAAGAGAAGAAGAAGAAGAAGAAAGTGAAGGAGTAGAAGAAGCAGAGGAAGAAGGAGGAGAAGAAGGAGAAAAAAAGGAGAAAAAGAGGAAGAAGAGAAGTTGAAGGAGAAGCAGGGGAAGAAGAAGAAGAAGAAGAAGAAGAAAAGAAGAGAAGAAGAAGAAGAAGAAGAAGAAGAAGAAGAAGGAGGAGGAGAAGGAGAAGAAGAGAAGAAAGGGAAAGAAGAAGAAAAAGGAGAAGAAAAATCAGAAGAAAATGAACACGTGAATAATAAGTTCATTGAAGTCCAGTAACATTGAGTAAAACATTTTAGAAGTGGATTCTCTCCACTCGTTCTCACACTCACTTACTCTCTCTCACTTACTCTCTCTACTGACTCGCTCTCTCTTTCTCCCTCCCAACTCATTCTCTCTCCATAGTGAGGTCCACGTTGAATGGCAGTGTTTGATTAGCAATGGTATTGCTGTCTTGTCTACCTTTCAACAAAACAGATCGCTATCACTTTCTCGCTTAGTTATGTGCCCGATCGTTTTAACAATGAAGAATCCATTAATTATTGACAAGATATGTCATCTTAATCATGAAAATTTATCATGAAGTTTTAAAAAGATATAATATCGTGCTTCATAAAATAGAATTGATTTTGTAACCAGAATGAACAGTTAATATTACATCAATAAACCTGACAAGACAGAGGATCGGCAACGTTGTTCTCCTATCTTTCTCCACTGCCATTATAATATCGTGGACCTCACTATAGTATTGGTATACACTGTGCACTCATTCGCATAACTTTTATTCTCTCTTTCACTCTCTCTTGTCTTTCCCATTCCTTTCCTCCTTGCTCTTTCTCTTCCTCATTCTCTTTCTCTTCCTCTTTCTCATCCTCTTCTCTTCTCTTTCTCATCCTCTTTATATCTCCTTCCTCTTCCTCTTCTCCTCTCTAACCCACTATTCTTAAACTATTTCTCTTTCACTTCCTCTCCTGCCAACTTATTAGTCTTTCTCACTCACTCACTCTTTCTTACTCAATCTCTCTCCCTCTTTCTCCTCACTCTTCAACGCCTTCACATTCTCACCCACTTTCTCTCTCACTATTACACTCTCTCACACTCTCTCTATCTCTCTCTATCACTCTCTCTCTTTCTCACCCTCTTTTCCTCACTCTTTCAAGACCTTCACACACACACACACTCCCTCTATTGCGCTCTCTTCTCTCTCTCTCACTATCTCTCACTCTTGTATTGTTCTTATTCACAGTGAATTCATTCAAATATCATAATAATTCACATCCTTTTGGAACCGTTTCGTAGTTTATCACATCCAGCTAAAACCGACTGTGGCCGGCGGCAGTAGCCTTTAGTACCACACACTTTGAAAGCGGTTCTCGTGTTTAGCTAACAATTTCTCGTGTAGCCAGCAATTATTTCCCGTGTAACAATAACAAACTACTAGTGTTTTGGCCAACAACAGTTGTTTTGTTGTTGAAATTGTTGTTAAAAGTGGTCCCGTGTTGTCGGAGTGCTTTGAAGTGGAGGTGTTGTGTTATGAATAACGGATTACATCGTTGATTGTCGGGTGAGTTTTGCTTGATAAATTGAATTGTCATGAAAATTGTGTTATAGTGAGGTCCACGTTATAATGGCAGTGGAGAAAGATAGGGGACACACGTTGCGATCCTCTGTCTTGTCCCATCCTTCTATAGGGGATTTTTGGAATACATACTGCAAATTTATTGTTAGAATTATCATTTTCATGGGATAGAATAATCTACTCATGAATGGAATGAATATACCTTCTTTATTTGACTCTTTTCCTACATCTAGAATAAAAAGATAATGGAAGTTCAAATAAGAAGATGGTATATAGAATAGGAAGATATACCTATATTATGGAAATTATTCACGTTCAGTCTGTTATCCTCAAACTGTTCAAAATTGTCTAGAGGACAGTCACGCGAGGATTACATGGGCTGCCAACCTGGAAAACGAAATTCCAAAACTACATACAAAAGTTACATATTGTAAAAGAAACAATTATTGTGCGGCAATTTGCCGCGGGCGCGACTACTGCGTTTTAATAAAATATAATTGATTATTTCAAACGAAAATGATCAGTTGATTGACCGAACTAAGTGAGGTCTAAGATTCAGTCGAAGGTTTTTGCATTTCTCTTCATGTTAATATGTTGCGCATTTACGGCGAAACGCCTTAATAGATCATCATGAAATTCGACAGGAATGTTCCTTTTTAAATTGCGCCTTGAAATATGAACAAGCTTTTGGGAATTTTGAATTTCAAGGATAATATAAAAGGGAAAGGAGCCTCCTTCATACGTAAATATTGGACTCAAAATCAGAGTATAGAATTATTCATCATGAATCAGCTGTTGAGTGGATTATAAATTGCATGCCATGACGCAAGCAATTTAATATCTCAATGTAACTTGGTAAAAAATCAGCGGCTGTGTGGACTATTAATTGCATGCATTTTTCATGAACTACTATTGATAGCAGCAATAACGCATGCAATTAATAACATAGTATTGTCTCTCGACCTTCCTTGCTTAAACTCGGCTGTCCTGTTGCCAGTATGTCTTGGAGGAGATTAGCTTTCGATGTTAGCATTTTCATGAAATTTGACATGAATGTTCCTTTTTAAATTGAGCGTTGACTTATATACAAAAATTTTGGAAATTTTGGATTTCAAGGATAATCTAAAAGGAAAAGGAGCCTCCTTCATACGTCATTGAAGTAGAAATCAGACTATACAATTATTCATCATAAATCAGCTGTCGAGTGGATTATAAATTGCATGCCATGACGCATGCAATTCAATATATCGATGTAACTTGGTGAAAGATCAGCTCCTGTGTGGACTATTAATTGCATGCATTATTCATGAACTATTGATAGCATGCAATAACGCATGCAATTAATAACATAGTATTGTCTCTCGACCTTCCTCTGCTTTGAACTCGGGCTGTCCTGTTACCAGTATGTCTTGAAGGAGATTAGCTTTCGATGTTAGCATTTTTGATACATCAACCCCAACAGCCATTAGCCGATTTCACACCGATATCTCGCCGACACGACATATCAACAGAATTTACTCTGATGGACAGTATAAGAGGAGGCTGTGGTTTAGAGCTGCGCGAAGTCTGCTGTTCACAGAACTACTAGTATCACATCAATAAACCTGTATCAGCTACTGTCTATAGAATGCATTGACAAGAGAGAGGATCGGCAACGTTGTTCTCCTATCTTTCTCCAGTGACACTATAACGTGGACCTCACTTTGGGCAGGTGTGAGGGGTGATCATGAGTCTACTTAGGGAATTCTCGGTCCCACAGACCAGAAGTGTCTCAAATATCCCCGGTCTGCCAGACCAGACCAGAAGGGGTTCGAAGCAATCGTCGATATTGAATTTATTCCGTGCTCTGCAAGGGTTTGATTAGAAACTTGACAAACTGGAAACTTGATGTACTGGAGTCTTGGAGGATCATTCATTGACCGAGCGAAGTGAGGTCTAAGATTGAAGTCGACGGTTTTGCATTTCTCTCTATGTTTATTGACCGAGCGAAGTGAGGTCTGAGATCCAAGTCGACGGTTTGGCATTTCTCTCAATGTTTAAATGTTTGAATGTTTATATGTTGCGCATTTACGGCGAAACACTGTGCTATTTTTCCATGAAATTCGACAGGTATGTTCCTTTTTTTATTGCGCGTCGACGTATATACAAGGTTTTTGGAAATTTTGCATTTCAAGGATAATATGAAAGGAAATATGGAGCCTCCTTCATACGCCAATATCAGAGTAAAAATCAGACTATAAAATCATTTATCATAAATCAGCTGACAAGTGATTACACAGATGTGTGGAGAAGCCAGTCTATTACTGTATCTCCATAAGGTCCATTGTTTCAATCAGGTACTTGTAGATGAGAATACTGTGTGAGGTCTACTGTTCATAGAACTACTAGTATGTTTATATTTTTGTTAATTTCATTTCCGCATTTACAGCGAAACGCAGCAATAGATTTTCATGAAATTTGACAAGTTTGTTCAAATTTTTGAATTTCGCGTCGACGTATACAAACAGTTTTTTGAAATTTCGCATTTTAAGGATAATACAAAGGGAGAAGGAGTCCCCTTTGAACGCCAATATTACCGTAAATTCAGACTTCAGAATTATTCATTATAAATCAGCTGTCTAGTGGACTATAATACTACCCGTTCAGAAACATCGAACATCTTGAAAATTTATCTTTCCATCAACGTTAGTGGACAGTTGTCTACTAGCTTTGTCTTTCCATAAGCTAAGGCCATGACTCTAGTTTGAAGTTATTGATAGGATTTTTTTTTCGTTTTTCTTTTTTATCTGATGATAAAAATTGCAACGGATATTATTGAAAAGAAATTGATTTCTAAAATCTTGAAAAGTGAGAAATGAAGTTTGAAGGGAATCAGCATTATGGTAGTTTATTTTGATAATTTCAACACACCGATTTTTCGCCAACACGGCAACACAGAATGTTCTCTGATGGGTTGATTGCATTGGCGGATCGACGGCAGCCAGACCTGATAACAGCGCTCACACTCACATTCCGGGACGACACGTCACAGTACGATAGGACAGGAAGCTCTATGTTTATTTAGGATTTTTTCTAGACATTTTAAATTGATAAATTATTTGATTATTTTTGAGAAAACATAACAAAAGGTCAATGCAACTTATTGAGCGCGAGGTCTACTGCTCACAGAACTACTAGTAGAACAAGCGTTCTCACTTTTGACTCACTGAAGGCCAAAGTCGTTGTCCGTCTGTTTGTATGTTCTACAATAACTTAAGAAACAATTTGAGCTTCAAACTTTGAACACGTATTTCTTTACGTCATCCTTTTCCAGGATATAAAATAAAATTGAAATTACAAAGGGAAAAAATTCTTGTGATTTTATCATTTAGTCAGCTGAAGAATTCATTGCATGTAATTATTGTCCGAACGTAGTGAGGTCTATGTTCTGACTCGGATTTTCTTTTCATTTCATTTATTTATCGTCAGATTACATCAATTTTTGAGTAACACTCATTTGACTGGTGACATGTCATACTAGAACAAAATTATATTTAAAAGACTTGGTTCTAACTTCTTGAAAGTAAAATAAATAAATACACTCTATGATGTATCTCATCAAATTCACATGGAAATGAAAGTCACAAAAAGTTAAGTTACACTCTACAGCCCCTTCTCACAAATTAAAATTCGGCAGCAGAGTATAGGGCTTTCTCTACTAGCATTTTCTGACTGTTAGTTTGAATTTGTTATTGAATCTAGATTTATGATGGCTGCAGGTAATTTATTAGCATAAAAGTATATTCCAGAGTAGAATGGAATTTTTCTAGAGCTGTGTGCCTATTACTGTCTGTCTGTATTGATGTATGTAACGCGATTACGGCCAAACGCGTTGATAGAACTCTATGAGATTTGGCAGGAATATTCCTTTTACAACTGCGCGTCGATGTATAAGTACACAAGGTTTTTGGAATTTTGCATTTTTAGGAATATATGAGAAGAAAATGAATTCTTCCATACTCTGATATCACTATATAATATTATATCATCTACTCTGAAGATAGGATTAATCAGACTATAGAATTATTCAAATAAATCAGCTGACAAGTAGTGGATTACACAGATGGCGAGAACCCGTGTCTATTTCTATAATAGACTATAAAAGTCTATAGTTTCAATCAATACCTTCAAAAGTACTGCATCTTCAAGGTCTTTGGATTGAATATCCGTTCTGCAGTAATGGTAGTATTATGCGTGCCATCAGTATCAATATCCTCACATTTGAAAAAATATAATTTGATAGATGATTAAAAATAATGAAATGAACTAGATAATGCTGAAGAAAATATAATATTTTTGATTGTAAAAAATTCATTTTCACATGATGGAAAGATTATCACGGAACTGGATGAATTATGAAATACAAATTCAAACGTGAACTGAGTTTGTTGACATTTCAAACAGGTAACATCAGATACTTGTGGATGAGGAAACTGCGTGAGGTCTATTGTTCACAGAACTACTAGTAACAGTTTTCCCATTCATTCATAATATCAGCTGAGGCTATTTGGGAGCTATCACATAGACATACATTTATTATCTGACACATGATTTCAGCTGTTTGATATTTTACTACATAACTTTTATAACAATAATAAATCAACAAACTGATACGGGTTAAGATATCAATGTGCGGCCAATCATTTTCTCTTGGAACTATGTATCGAAATCATGTATCATGAATTTGGATTTATATGAGGGACAAATATGTTGAAGAGATGGAGTGATTTTTCATATCAAATAAGAACCCTAATGAAACCAACGATCAATATTATTCTTGTGAAAGAAATATTTAGCTGTTCCCAAAATTCTCACCAACTCTGTATTATTGAAAGTTGCGGGTTTCGAAGATCACAAGACCGCAGTTTTCTAGCGGGACATTAGGCCTGTTCAGAGCTCGGGATTTATCTAGACTTTAATGTCTAGATCTCTATAGAACTCTAAAGTTCTAGACTTCAATGCTGTGCAAAGACTGAAAATAAACTTTCTACTGGTGATTTTTTTCATAGTTTTTCAATATGTATAGCATCAAGCTATAAAAATGGAAAAGCTTTCTCAGGAAAACATTTTTTTCCCGATAATTACTTATTGAGATATGAGCGCCTAAAGTTTAAATTTTTGGAACAGAACATTTCAAATTCGGTAAGAGTTCAATCCATGAGATTCAGAGGATAAATTCTTCACGGTATTGTTGATTGGATAAAACAAGATCCTTTGGAAATATCAATTTTAGAAAAAGTTATTCAATTACCCAAAAATAACTCAACTAAAAGTTAATTTTAGTCATTTTTAGTGAATTGAATAACTTTCTCAGAAATTTATATCTTCAGGAAATTACCAAGAAGAATTCATCCTCTAAATTTCATGGATTCATCTCTCATCGAATTTTAAATGTTCTTTCCAAAAAAATGTAAACTTTAGGCACTCATATTTCTAAAAGTAATGATTGGGATAAATTAATGTTCCCCTGAGAAAACTATTTCATTTCGATAGCTTGATGATATACAAATCCAGGAAGTTTGGGTTTATTTTTAGCCTTTGCATGGCCTTAAACAGCTGGAGTCAGAAAAATTGACTTTCCGAAACGGGGCGTAGTCGCCGTTTTTACGATAATCTTCATTTTCTCATTTCTATAATTGGAAACGTTTTTCCTTGACGAAATGGAACATGCCTGGATAATTCAAAATAGCTGAAACTTCACACCATTTTCTCTTTATCTAATTTTTTGTTCATTTTCTAGTTTTTTCGAAATTCAATTAAAACGTGGACCGCCACTACGCCCCGTCACGGAAAGCCAATTTTCTCACTCCAGCTGTTTAAAGTCGTTAAACTCAGCGAATCCCGTGCTCGGAAACCGGTCCTCAGCTGTTTCCAAAATTTCTACCAATTCTTTATTATTCAAAGATCACAATATTGCAGTTTCCTAGTGAGTTCTCCAATCCGGGGGGAAACCGGCCCTTAGCTGTTTCCAAAATTTTCATCAATTCTGTATTATTTGAAGCTGCGGGTTCCAAAGATCACGATATCGCAGTTTTCTAGCGAGTTCTCCAACCCAGGGGTCACTAGCTTTTTTGTTGCGTAAAGCCACTATTTTTGAGCAGTGCTCAAGTGAAATGCAACATGTCGGTTCGTCAGAGCCGGTTGCAGAAACGCCGGTTACATTTGAATCGTCATTGATTCCACGAGAACCAGTCAGAGAAGCCGTCTTATTAGAAAGACCTTTTCTGATTGGTTCCTGTGAAATTAATCACGGTTAGAATTTAACCGGCTTTCATGCAACCGGCTCTAAGACTTTGATAGGTGGATAAGAGAGTATCCCAATATCTTCAGATAAAGATTCAGTTTTATTTATTCTGAATGCATTACTCAGGAAAGAGCAGAATCAACTTTTGATTAGAATCATTTGGTTCTCCTAGCTTGACGGACTGCTTCCATTTGTTGTCTCAGGAGAGCACGTTCGTAAGCCAGTTTGTTGTTGAACCTGTTCAAAACAAAAAGCATCATAGAATAGTAGCTTATAGAACAGTTTTATAATAGGGGTTTTCAAAGCACGAGTTAGATGTAGATTCAAGTCTCACCAGAGTCTTGAAGACCTTATAAAACTGTTGTAAACACTATTCTATCTACGACCATTTAAGTACATTGCTGACATGATGTAAGGTTGGAAATTAACCAACTTGTCTTGATTGAGATAACAATAAGTGAAAAGGTACTCAAAAAGTGCACCGTGAACTTGAAATACTGAAAACAAGACAATCTGAGAACTTGAATAATTGAAAACTTGACAAAATGAGAGCATGACATACGGGGAACTTTATAAACTGAAATCTTGATGAATTGGAAGCTTGTCAAATTGAATACTTGATTCAGTGGTAATTGTCAAACTGTAACCTGCTGCCAGAATCAGGAACCGTGGATGGAAAATTATTATTAAAAAATAATTCGTATCTCTGGTGTTCATTAATAATACATATAAAATCACAATAATTTATATATAAATAATAATATAAATGGATATAATTCATTTTTTCGCACAATTATTCTATATAATGCACAATACAATCTACATTTATATAAAAGCGAAATGGCACTCACTCACTGACTGACTGACTGACTGACTCACTCACTCATTTGCAGAACTAAAAATCTACCGGACCAAAAACGTTCAAATTTGGTAGGTATGTTCACTTGGCCCTTTAGAGGCGCACTAGGAAATCTTTGGCAATATTCTAACTCTAAGGGTTGTTGTTAAGGGTTTGAAGTTCAGCATGAAGAATCTTCTTCTTCAAATCTCTTAATTATAATTGAAATTTCCATATCATATTATGTTACTATAGAACTATAATCTAGATAGAGTACTTCTCCGAAACAGTTGTTAACTGGCAACTAAATTAATAATTTTGTCAGGTTGGCATCAAGTTGAGTTTACTTTGTTAGGCTGGCACCAAGTTGAAGATTTGAATGCATTTATCGCGGAAAAATTGATTGGGCACTGCTACTTCAATCCTGGGAATATTATATTACTAGCCGTCAGGCTCGCTTCGCTCGCCATATCCGTTTAGCCAGACGTTAGTCTGGACCCTTGACTGGATTGTCCTAACATATGATAAAAATGCTCAAATGAAAAATGATGGCGAGCGAAGCGAGCCTGCTGATCTCATTCTTGGACGATTCAGTCTGGGTCCAGGGGGCGGAGCCCCCTGGCTAGACGGATATGGCGAGCGAAGCGAGCCTGACAGCTAGTAATTTATGGATAAAATGTATTCTTATGTAGTACATTACACCACAAAAATTTGCTGTTTTATGAGGAGAGAACTAATAACTCATAAGTTGTAGTTATGTACCGGTATCAGTTGGTGACTTCAGCTGATGAAGAAAGTGGCCACTCGCCCGATCTAGGGGATGACTCATTAACAACGGACTTCCATGAGCGGCTGGAAAGAGACAACTTTCCGGCCTAGACCGGAAAAGAAACCCTTTTCTGACATCAGACGAGAGTCGTCTGCAAACAAGGTCTTTCAGATCTACATAGGGACTGGAAGACAGCTGCTTTCTGTGCAGTGTGGCGAAAAAATCTTATGATATAGCTTCAAAAGTGAAGCAATTATTTATTCCCTACAAAAATTGTGCACACTCAATATAAACAGACATTACAATACTTACGATTTTTCTACATTATATCCTCCAAATGTCACTTTAGATATTGGGTTTTCAACCTCCATGATATCCGATAATACTTCTAGAATCGCATCTGAAAAATCACAATGTGAATTTGATTACACGTAAAATGAAATGATATCCCAACAAGATCACAGTAATGACTGAGTTATGCATATTCAAACATTAAAGCAGTGCATGTTATAACTCCATAACGACAACTGTTCCCTTTTTAGCACAGTAGACGAAGTGACTTCTCCCAGAGGGAAAGGTTTGGAAGACAATTTTTGACCCCGCAGTTCTGTTTGGGGTGGTAAGGAGGTAAACATATCAAAAGTCCCCACCCCTACCCCTTGTGCTAAGGCGGTGGGGGGTGATTCGAAGGTATCATTTTTTGGTTTCTCACAATATATAACTGGAAAATTATGCTTTTCACTGACATGACTATTCTATAAGAAATTAAAGCTTACATAATTTCCAACAATATTGATCCAACAACGTTTTCTTTATGTGTTTCACTTTTCGAGATATCAGCTCTGAAAGATGTGACATTTTTGAAAAACACTTCTTCCTTCAATTTTTTGCTATTTTAACTCTTATAACTTTTTGAATATCGATGGGAAAAATCCATGCTGATCATGAGCTTACCTATAGAGCATCAAATTCTCTCCAAATTCTATGTATAATTTCACAAGTTTACGCACATCCCCTCGACCGTTGCAGCAGCTTCAGTGTTGATCTTTATGCAAAAATAGACCAATTGACAAACGAATTTGGAGAGAATGTTATGAACACAATTTTTGATTCTGCAGCTTTTTCGTGACCAGTTAGAGGGTGAACATATAAAAAGTCTTCATCTCTACCCCTTGTGCTAAAGGGATGAGGGTGGTTTGAAAGTTGAGGAATTGAGGAGAATTTGATGCTCTATTAGCTCATGATCAGCATGGATTCTTCCCATCGATATTCAAAAATTTATAAGAGCAAAAATAGCAAAAAATTGGAGGAAAATGAGTTTTTTCAAAAATGTCACATCTTTTAAAGCAGATATCTCGAAAAGTGAAACAGATAAAGAAAACGTTGTTGGATCAATATTGTTGGAAATTATGTAAGCTTCAATTTCTTATAGAATAGTCATGTCTGTAAAATGCATAATTCTCCAGTTATAAATGAGATACCAAAAAATGGTACCTTTGAAACACCCCCACCTCCTTATCACAACGGGTAGGGGTGGGGACTTTTGATATGTTTACCTCCTTACTACCCTAAACAGAACTGCGGGGTCAAAAATTGTCTTCCAAACATTTCCCTCTATACCCTTTTTTGAGCATTCATTGCCTGGACTAATTCTGCAACATTACATGTGTTCATATAATTGACTGTTCATATAGTCGACGAAAAAGTCGACATTTCAATCGATTCTGATCAACAAAGGAGATGTTACTCTATGATAATCGATTGAAAACTCGAAATCGATATTTTTGACCCTAGTCTCTATTATTGTCTGCCCTGAATATTTTACTCTTCCGACAACTGGTCCCTTTTCGCTTCCCACACCACTTATGTGATTAAATAAGAATTAGGCTCACTCAGCATTCTTCAAATGACAATAATAGTGGAATAATCCATTCATTTGTAACGAGCAGGTTACCCGAACTCCGCAAGGGAAAATTGATAAATTTGACAAACTGAAAATTCGACCTACTAAAATCTTGAATAATTTTAAAAAGGCCTATAACCAAAGACCTTAAAGATGCATAGACTCACATGCAGCGCTAGTGTCGTACTTGGAATTGAAATCTGCCATTGAGGGGGTAACCCATAAGATTATTACATACCAATGCCACCAATGCCTTTGTGATCTACAGTATGACAAATATATATAGATATAATATCTCGTGCTAAAATAATGGCGGCCTTCAATTTCAAGTAAGAGCTATCATTGGGAAGGCATAGGCATTGTGGGTCTATATCTCTTTAAGGTCTTTGCCTATAACCATCCTTGGTAAATTGAGAGTCTATGTGCAAAATTTCAAGTTAATCATATGAGTAGTTCAGACGTGATGATGGGTCATTTGTGAATTTCCTATTCTGTGAGTGTATAAGCGAGTTCTTCACTCCATTAAATAATAAAAGATCATAGATTGAAAAAAACAATGAAGGATTAGTACATAAGTCTGTTATGATATTTTACATAGAATATTTAATCGGGTTCAATAGTTTACTGATTTCCGTGTAACTGGATGTGGAACTGTAATCAGCATTATACCATAGAATTAATACAAGCTTCGAAACTCACTTTTTTCGCCCTCTCCATTGAAAAGATTATTGAAGTTCTTATCCATGTCTGCAGAGAACCGGTTAATGTCTTCATCAGTGATAGTTTGCTTATCACTGGAAAAATTGGAGAAATCTGTGAAAAATGGAGAAAAATTTATTCTCAAGAGAAGATTGGAATCAATATTGAAATTATTACGAACTTGTACCATAGAGGAGAAATTCCATGAGGAGATGATGTGTAGTGTGGTCCACGTTATAATGACAGTGGATAAAGATAGAAGAATAGCGATGCCGATTCTCTGCATTAATTAATTATATTTCTACACTGTCAAAAACATAATTGATATCGTTGTGGACCTAGAAAAGGATAGAACAACCGGCTTTGTCGAATGATAGACAAGGATAGCAAAACCAAAGTTGATCAAATACCGTCATTATAACGTGGACCGCACTATAGAGCGCTTATGTCCCAAATTTCAATGTTAACTCAATACAATAGTCCTATAGTGAAGTCCACGTTATAATGGCATTGTTTGATTAGCAATGGTATTGCTATCCTTGTCTATCATTCAATAAAGCAGATAGCACTATCTCTTCCCCGCTTTGCTCTGTTGCCAGATCATCTTTCGAAAATATAGAATATAATTGATAATTGATTGAAAAGATATTTTATCTCAATTGAGGGATTTATTTTGAAATTATTGAAAAAAATAATTTCTCGCTGAATAAAATATAATCCATCATTTTAAACGAGAATGAAAAAGTTATATTACATCAATAAATCTGTATCAGCGACCGTCAATGGAGGGCATTGACAAGACAGAGGTTCGGCAACGTTGTTCTCCTATCTTTCTCCACTGCCATTATAACGTGGACCTTTGGTAGTTGTTGTGGAGCTATGTGAGGCTGGTAGTCTCTCATACTGTGCTGTTCTTACACTCTCACCCCAACAAAACAGTAATAATGTACAGTAGTCGACAGTAATTGGCTTGAATTGACGAGAAATCTGCTTGTGATTTGAAACATGCCGTGGAATATCTTCTTATGCCTATAATGGGGTCCACGTTGTAAAGGCAGTTGAGGAAGATAGCATAACAACATTGCCGATCCCAATGTCTTGTCAATGCCTTCTATAGACAGTGGCTGATACAGGTTTATTGATGTAAAATTAACATTCTCGTTTCAATTGATCAAGCAAAAATTATATTTTTCAATTTTTCCAAAATGAATTTTCATAACATTCTCGTTTCAATTGATCAAGCAAAAATTATATTTTTCAATTTTTCCAAAATGAATTTTCATAACTAAGATGATTTATATTTTGTCAATCAATTGTCAATTCTACATTGTTAAAAGACGAACTGGCAACAGAGCAAAGCGAGCAAGAGATAGCGCTATCTGCTTTGTTGAATGATAGACAAGGATGCCATTGCTAATCGAACAGTGTCATTATAACGTGGACCTCACTATAGAATACATGTATCTATAATATATTCTAGACGTTGGCTTAGAGGAGCAGAGGTCTCAAATTCGAGTCACAGTGAGGCGAGATATATTCATTCTTGTAAAATCATGCATAATTCACCTCAATTTCTATTCTGAGTAGTTTTTATTATTATTGAATGAAAAAGAATAAGAAATTGTCAAAAACCACAGATTTATTGATACTTAGAAAGACCGGTTTCGGTTATTACACCATTGTCGATCTCTGATAAACTATAAACTGATAGTTGATCAGAGATTGACAATGGTGTAATAACCGAAACTGGTCTTTCTAAGTATCAATAAATCTGTGGTTTATAAACTATCAGTTTATAGTTTATCAGAGATTGACAATGGTGTAATAACCGAAACCGGTCTTTCTAAGTTCAATAAATCTTTGATTTTTGACAATTTATTATTCTTTTTCATTCAATATGAATAATTACACAATACCAACTTCTCAACTACACAAAAAGTTTTTATCCTAATATACAGAGCTGTATTCCAATTCAGTACTATCATTCATCCATAGTCGCGTACATTGAAGCCATAGGATTAATATTTTCCATGAATCAATATTTGATATTTATTATATTATTTTCTATCAATAATTTTATAAGTTTTGCTCACCAAACCTGCCCGCTGAACATAATTGAGCCTGAAACATAGAAATTCTCACATTATTTTCCAAAGATTATGCTATTTCAGTTTCATATGTATATTATTAATTCATACAACGAAGGTTTCATCAAAAATTATAGGGAGAGAATAATTAAGGTAGCCTTGTACTATTCCTCTCCCAAATTCAGATAAGGTTACACATAGTCCCAATTAGATTAAGTCTTGTAGTTTTCCACTTCACAAAATTCCCAGTCCCTAATTATTTCCACGATGTAGATTTTAAAATTAAAATGTTTCAAAACCAAACATAGAAAAAAAATCCTATCTACTTTGTCGAATGATAGACAAGGATGGCAGCATGTTAATCAAATACTGTCATCATAAATAGGACCTTACTATAGTTTCGAATCATGATCTCAAGGCATTAATCTAGCACAAGGCTGGGATAAGAGAAGGCTTCATCATCAGAAAAAAGGAACATTTTTTTCAGAAATGAGGTTCAACTCACCAAGAATGTAGTAAGAATTAGAAGGGTGTAAATCACTCGACTTTTCATTGGAAACATTTTCGGCAAAATTGTCACAAAAGGGAAATTTCAATTCAAAACCCGATAGAATTTGAAATTGAGGTGGAAAAGTGACTTAACAAAAAATATTGTCAAATGAATTTGAAATATCTAAATACTAAGAGCTGCTCGATACATTAAGTAGTGAACTTAGACCTATATATAGTGAATTTTTCAATAATTGACACCTATAAATTATTCTTGAACAAATACTGAGGTAACAGATCATTTTATAGTGGGGTTCGCGTTATAATGGCAGTGAAGAAAGATAGTAGAACAACATTGCCGATCCTCTATATTGTCAATGCCTTCCATAGACGGTAGCTGATACAGGTTTATTGATGTTACACTAACTGTTCATTCTCGTTTGAAATAATCAATTATATTTCATTAAGCAAGAAATCAAATTTTTCAAAATTTCCTAATGAATTTCCATAATTAAGAATAAATATTTTGTTAATTAATTAATAATTCTGCATTGTTCAAAGGCGATCTTGCAACAGAGCAGAGCGAGAAAGAGATAGCGCTATTCGTTTTGTTGAATGATAGACAAGAATAGTAATACCATTGTTTAATCAAACACTGCCATTAGAACGTGGACCTGGGTAGTTAACTCATATGGCTTTTGTGGTGAATCCTCCAATTCAAACAATTGAATTGTTTCAATTGAATTTATCAGTCATATTTTTTGACAAATAGTTAAAATGTAAACATAATTTCTCGCTTATGACATCAGTAGCGATCGATTAATAGTTGGTTTCTTAATTCGAACAAATCAATCATTCTTGCAGTGATGATGGAAATTTGAACAGAAATTGTCGTTCATGACGCTAAAAGCAATTATACATTAATTGTCAAGTAGCATTTGAATAAACACGGTATGAAACATGTCAAGGCAACATAATAAACATCAATAAACATGCAACGTGGAGAATAACTACTTCAAAATAACATAAAATTAGCTATCCTGCAAGTTGAAATTAAATTTATAACTTCCATTATTTATTGATTCTTTATTGATGATACAATTTTAAGTTTAGTAAATTCCTTTACAATTTCAGTCTCTTTATTGTTTCCTTTCACTGAATTGATTTATTTCATCTTTTTTCCCTGAAAACTTAAAATATCTAGATTTTTCAAACACTAGGCCTCTGCGCATAGGTTTTTTAACCTTGCAGGGACCTTCCTTATTTTTATTTTATTATTTAGTTCAATACTGTGTATTATTATAATGTATTTCTAGTTTCTAAGTTTTTATCTTTTGTTATTATTATTAAGGATAAATAAACGATTTTTGATTTGATTTGAATACGTACATAATCAGAATGATAGGGAGAGGAAAATAAGGTAACCTTGTGCTATTCCTCTCCCAAATTTAGATAAGGTTACACATAGTCCGAATAGATTGTCTTGTAGCTGTTCACTTCACATAGTTTCTAGTCCTCAATTATTTTTACAAGGTAGATTTTAAATTTAGATGCTTCAAAATCAAACATAGAGAAAATATTTCACATTATTATGACTAAGATAGGAAATATCCACATATTCAAGAAATAGTTTCAAAAATAATTTCTTACTATTTCATTGATAAAAAGTGGTAGCCTGACCAGAGAACAGACCATTCAGAACCTAATATCATTGGATTTCTAATTTGGAGGAATTGTTCGACCTAAAGGTGCGTACAGATTTATGCGCCGCGAACATGAGCAATTCACTTCTAATCAGCTGATGCCAAGCTTTTGTTTATCTGTATCTTACCGTTTCTGTAAAAATATAGATATAATCAGCTGATTAGAAGTGAATGCTCATGTTCGCGGAGCGTATATCTGTACGCACCTTAAGATGAGACCGATGCAATATGACCATCAATATACAATATACCAATATAATGGGCCATATGAATAAAGTTGAGCATTCGCTTATACTTCTAAAATATGGAGCATTTGCTTCATTTTCTATGAATAAACGTGAGCAAAACCTTTTGCTCATGCTCATCAAAAAAATAGTTTGAGCATTTGCTCAAGATTAAAAGCTTATACTCAAAACTGTATGAATGAACTAGAGCATTCGCTCAACTTTTGAAGCAAATGCTTCAAAAAAGGTTAGTCTAGTCTGGAGCAGCTTATCACCTTTTGCTCATAGTAAAATGGCTCAACTAATTCGTATGAGGAAGAGGAAACTATACCAGATACGATCACAACCAATAGTTGAGAACTGCAAAACTCTTTCTAGATTCAACCATGATATAATCACCATTATCCCTACAAAAGTATAAATACAAAAGATAGCTACCTGATATCAAGATAGCCATCACAAAATAGGAAATAGGCATTTAAGAAGATGAGAGTGTAGACGATTATAAGAATCGGCCTACGGCCTCAGACTTGAAAACCGATTTCGAGCTGGAAAAATCTCATTATTATAGTATAGTATATACTAAAGTATAGTATATATTTCGCACCTAGAGCAGAAAATGATATTTTCCCGGCTCGAAATCAGTTTTCAAGTCCGAGGCCATAGGCTGAGGACTAGAAAGATTGAAAGCAGGAAAATCATTTTTGCCCATGTTGCGAACGCTATTTTTCGCCACACACAAAAATAAACAATATACAGAGTGATTCATAACTATGGTGAAATAATTTAATACGTGATAGTAGAGGTAAAAATAAGAAAAAAAGTTACTATAAACATATATCTATAAACGCTTCATTAGCAAGCTATACAGGGTGAAAGATTTTGCCTGGAATTCAGTTCCTCTGGTGAAATACACCGATGCTGAATTGTTTGGGGACTAGTTTTTGGAAAACTTATTCTGGATTCATATGGAAAAATATCTGAAAAATTGAATAAAACTAGTCTGGGATCTGTAGTGTGAGTAGTTTTTGGGAAAAAAGTTGAAATATGCAAAAACTCTAAGTGGAAAAACACAGACTTCTACATTTGATGCCCAATAAATTTTTTTAATGATCAGTAAACAAATTTTTTTTGTGATAAAAATTGTAGAGAATTCAATTCTGAAAAAAATGATGTGAGCTGTGTAAACTGAATTTGAATAAAATTTGGATAGAATGTATTCTTATGTAGTACATTACACCACAAAATTTGCTGTTTTATGAGGAGAGAACTAATAACTCATAGGTTATAGCTGATTGCAAAAGAACATTGATTTAAAGAACAGCTGTTCCAAAACAGCTAATTCATTTTGTTTTCATGAAAAATATTTAAAAGAAATTATCAGCTGAAAATTATTTTCAGAAATATTTTAGCTCACTGTTGAACAAAAAACAAACTCTAAGTTAGGCCTACTGTAGCCGCGCTGTGTTTTTTTTAACCTATTAACCAGTTATTTGTAACCATTTCACTTTGCTTTTGTGTTGAGTGTTAACTTTTTAAAAAAATGGCAGGTAATTTTTGACATTATTCGTACTCCGAATTAGCTGACATACATTTAATGTATGGAATAGGACACTACTGTAATAGTACTGAAGCAAGACGTTTGTATCAAGAGACTTTCCTAACCGAGTATGTCCAAGTTCAAGGTTTTTTTGCCACTATTCATCAACGTCTGTCTGAGACAGATTCTTTGATATCCAAAGAGCACATTTATGCAGGCAGACCCCGATCTACTAAGACTGTTGAGTTAGAAGAACAAGTTCTTAATGAAATTTATGAACATCCCGAGAAGAATACGAGAGAATGTCAGTGCAGTTTAATGTCAATCAATATCTTATTTGGAGGATACTAAAAGAGCAACAATTACATCCATACCACCTCCAGAAAGTTCATACTCTATTGCCACGAGACTGTATCCCCGTGTTGGTATTTGCCGATGGTTTTAGTAAAACTTAAGTCTACCCAAACTTTTTCGGGAAGCAATACTTTCCTTACCCATGGTAATAGGGCAAGGAAAGTAAAAATCTGGTGTGGCGCACTCACATAACTCTCCTTGCCGTTATGAAAAATGACACCTGACGCCTGTGTTCACGCGCATCTCAAGTCCACTTATAAACAAAGTTCCAAGCCAGCTGGTAACAGGACAATAACGCTGCAGACATACGAGGTCTGCTATCTCTTCATAGTGAATCATTTAATAGACACTTGCCAACCGTTTGCAATTGGATAATCACTTTTTCTCGAATTTCGAGCTTATTTTCAATTAATTTTAGGTGAATATGTAACTGAACATCAATTGTAGATATTCTCATGATCAATCTCTTCTACTCGAATTTTTTTGTTCAAATTGTGTATGAAGCCTGATAATTGAGAATCTAAAATCAAACTTTGCATAGATGGGGCGGAGCTCCTAAAATTTTTACAGATATGGGACTTGTGGCAGTAGATAGAGCTCATCGATGACTATTTTAGGTATAACTTTATTCAAAATCGTTGGAGCCGTTTTTGAGATAACTGCGGAAACCCCTGTTTTCGACAAAATTTTCTCCATTTTAGCCGCCATCTTGGATTGCATTTGATCGAAATTGTTCGTGTTGGATCCTTATATTGTGAGGACCTTAAGTTCTAAATTTCAAGTCATCCCGCTAATTGGGAGATGATATATTGTGTACACAGACGCACATACACTCATACACACACACACACACACACACACACACACACACACGCGCAAGCCCAAAAACCACTTTTTTGGACTCAGGGGACCTTGAAACGTATAGAAATTTGGAAATTGGGGTACCTTAATTTTTTTCGGAAAGCAAAACTTTCCTTACCTATGGTAATAGGGCAAGGAAAGTAATAAGAAGATAAGAATGGGGAAGAGGGATAGGAGCGAGAGGAGGAAGAGGAGGAGAAGGAGGAGTTCAGCTGATGAGGAGGCGTCAAGCGTGTGTTCGTGACGCATAAGTCTGTATGTAGCTTATTTAGTTAAAGTTGAAGGAAGGCTTTATTCTCTCTCTAATGGCTGACCCCCAATTCGAGCCATTTTGCATGTGACACGTCTCGCTTCGCCACTCTGTGGTCAATGCATGAGTATCTCAAACTTATCATGAGTGTTCAGTGTCAGTGGTTATTGGATGTGAAGACATTGATGTGGCTTATGAGTAATTCTGACAGTAGAAAGTGAAACCAAAATGTGATCTGCTCCAAATTGCCAAGTGTCAACATTTGTAGAATGGGAGTACATTGATGTTACTCATTTGGAACACTGACAGAGGAAAGTGAAACTCACGGAATGTGTTCGGTATGGCAGACTGAATAATTCCCATTGAGTGGCGTCAGAATTCAAAATGGCGGTCAGAGTTTATGACGTGTGTGGAAAGGGGTGTTCAACTCAATATGACCTTGACTAACGATTTAGTCATGACTTGGTCGGCGTATGGTGACCTACTTAAGTGAGGAGGAAGAAGACGAAGAAGAGGAAGAAGAAGAAGACGAGGAAGAAGAAGAAGAAGAAGAAAAGAAGAAGAAGTAGAAGAAGAAGAAGAAGAAGAAGAAGAAGAAGAAGTAGAAGCTTAGCTGTTGGCCACTCGCTATGAATTTTAAATGAATGCAGTACTCTTGCAGTGACGTCTTTACAGCTTCAGTATAGCCTACCACATAAAGTGAGGTCCACGTTATAACGGCAATGGAGAAAGATAGGTGAACAGTGCTGCCGTTTCTCTGCCTTCCCTCCACCTTAGACCTTAGAGGATACCTGATGGAAAATATCAACTGCTCATTCTTGTTTAAAATAATCACTTATATTTTATTGGTCAATCTCTATATATGAAAGCGAAATGGCACTCACTCACTGACTGACTCACTCACTCACTTACTCGCGGAACTGAAAATCTACCGGACCAAAAACGTTCAAATTTGCTAAGTATGATCAGTTGGCCCTTGAGAAACGCACTAAGAAATCTTTTGGCGATATTTTAACTCTAAGGGTGATTTTTAAGGGTTCAAAGTTCGTGTTTTAGCATGTAAAAAGTAAATTTCTTTAAATTTCCAACACATATTCTTTAAATCGAAGTAATTTTTGACAATAAGACTGTCTAACTCTTATATCATTTCAAGGCGAGATAAAAGAGAATGTATATCCTTCTTATTCCAATATCTTAGAATTATAATTGAAATGTCCATACCATATGTTAATATAGAACTATAAGACTTTGATAGGTGGATAAGAGAGTATTCCAATATCTTCAGATTAAGATTCAGTTTTATTTATTCTGGATACATTACTCAGGAAAGAGCAGAATTAACTTTCGATTGGAATCATTCGGTTCCCTGTTTCTTTCTTAGCTTCATGGACTCCATCCATCTGCATGGCATGATTGTATACTGCTAAGTGCGGTTGAACCTGTTCAAGCACATCAAAACACAAAAGCATCATAAAAAATCTGGTGTGGCACACTCAAAAAACTTTCCTTGCTGTTATTATGAAATTTCCATTATTGACCGAGCGAAGTGAGGTCTAAGATTCAAGTTGACGATTTTGTTGACTCTTATATTTATATGTTTAAAATGTTCATATTTATTTTTATATGTTCCCCGCATTTACGGTGAAACACAGCAATAGATATTCATGAAAATTGATAGGTATGTTCCTTTTTGAATTTTGCGTCGACGTATAGACAAGGTTTTTTTGAAATTTTGTAGTTATGATTATTTTTATAAAAGGAAAGGAGTCTCCTTTGAACGCCATATTACCGTAGAAATTAGTCTATAAAATTATTGATCATAAATCAGCTGTCGAGTGGATTATTAATTGCATGCAATGAGGCTTGCAATTAAAATCTCAATGTAACTTGGTACAACTTTTTCCGACAGACAAGTCATGATAGACAAGGATAGCAATACCTTTGCTAATCAAACAGCAAGCACCAAGGTTTCAATGGTAAATGCTGGATGTATTTACAGGGCAGATTAAAGTAATATCACATAAGAAACATTTACTTGGGCTTTCAACATTGAGCATCAAGGAAGCCGAGGACAGGAGGAGAAACATTCTTATAATATTATAGCTTCAAACGTGGGGCAATAATTAATTCCTCATGAAAATTGCGCGCACACTCAATATAAATCAGCCATCTAAATACTTACAAATCTTGCATACTATATTCTCCTAATCTTTTTCTAGATATTGAGTTTGTTTCCCCATGATTTGCGCTAATACTCGTACAATCACATCTGCAAAATTTCAATGTGAATTTTATCACACGAAAAATAGAATGGTATCCCAACAAGATTAAAGTATTCTATGAAATTAAATAAGACGTAGGCTTACTCAGCATTCTGCAAATTACAATAAAATTGTACTAATCTATTCATTTGTAACTAGCAGTTTACCCGAGCTCCGCAGGGTCTACTGTAATGGAAAACTTGATTGGGCACTGCTACTTCAATCTGAGTTATCCCTGTGAATATTATATTACTAGTCATCAGGCTCGCTTCGCTCGCCATATCCGTCTAGCCAGACGTTAGTAATCTATATTTTTCAATAATAGATTTTGATAATCGAGAATGGATATTTTGTTGATTCATCATATTTCTACATTGTTGAGAGACGATATGGCTACGTTGTGGAGGTAGGGAAGGATAGCGCTATTCGCTTTGTGGAATGATAGACTAGGATAGCAACACAAGTTTTTCAAATTCTGCCATTATAACGTGGACCTCTTTATATTTTTTCATATACTTCCTTAATACTATCTTAACTAGTTCGCTGGTTAACCATTGAATAGAGTTAACAAGAGTTACCGTGTTAACTAAAGTAAACACGTTTCAAGTTTTCAATTTGAAATTGAATTGAAATTATTCTCAAAGTGAGATTTTTAATTCGTAGCTCGGCTCTCTCGAGGTGGAATTTTCAAATAAAATTGCGCTGTGCACATTTTAGATCAGTTTCACTTATCTCATATACTCGCACTTTCTCTACTTATTCTCTTTTCATCCATCTTTCTTCTCACTATAGTGAGGTCCACGTTATAATGACAGTATTTAATCAACTTTGGTTTTGCTATCCTTGTCTATCATTCGACATAGCCGGTGGTACTATCCTTTTCTAGGTCCACAACGATGGCAATTATGTTTTTGACAGTGTAGAAATATGATTATTTAATGTAGAGAATTGGCATCGCTATTCTTCTATCTTTATCTACTGCCATTATAACGTGGACCTCACTATAGTTTTCTTCTCTCCTGTTCTTCTCTTTCTCCCTCTCTTGCAATAATTTACCAATTCTTGTATTTTTTCATCTTTTGTAAATGTTTTTTCACTGTAGGAGAGGAATATGTAGTTTCATTTTCCTCTCCACTTTCTCATCCTCCACCTATCTCTCCTGCATCTTCTCCTCCCCCCACTCCTTCTTCTCCACCAAATTCTCTTTCACTAAATCCTTCATGCCTTTTCCTCCTCCTCTACTTCTTTCTCTCTATTCTCCACACATTTTCATACTGCTTCCACCAACTCATTGGTGACTTCCTTCCATTTCTAACCTACTTCTTCTCTTTCTTCTCTCCCTCCCTCTCTTCCTCATTTCTCCATTCTCTCCCCTGTCAATTGTCCTCTTCATCACTTTTTTGTCACCTATTTTTGTCACTTTTTCCCCTTTACACTCACTTATTCCTATTTCCCTTCCACTGACATTCCCCTCTCTACACTCCTTCTTCAATCGTTTTCTCTCTCAAAGTTTTATCTTTCTCCACTCTCCATTCTCTTCCCTGTCAATCTTCCTCTTCATCATCCCTATTTTTGTCACCTCTTTCCCCTCTACACCCACTTATCCCCTTTTCCTTTCCACTGACATTCCCCTCTCTACACTCCTCCTTCCTTCGTTTTCTCTCTCAAAGTTTTATCTCTTAAGGTGCATACAGACTTTCGCTCTGCTCCGCAATCGAACGTCACTCGAGCAGATCGATTGATGATCGACCGGGGAGCAAGAGTGGAACACGAGGAGAGCTAACATCTCCCGTAACGTTTATGATCGGTGCGACTGTGGAGCGGGGGCGGAGCGACTGCGGAGCGATGGAGGAACGAGGGCGGAGCGTGCGCGAAGCGGGTTGGAGGCGCGTATATCTGTACGCAGCTTAACACACTCTTTCTCAATTCTCCATTCTCCTCCCTGTCAATTTTTAAAAATAAATTTCAAATAAGCGTGATAGTCTAATTCTAAACTAGTTATTTTAATTTGTCTTTCAACCTGTTATTTTCTATCAAAGTTATCGAAAAATGGTACTATGATGTTATTTAAAAAAAAAGTAGCCATGGATACATGCATTACATACATACAATTTACCAATATTTCACTCAGAGTTGGTGCCACCATTTGAAGAATACATAAGACATTTCATGTTTATGTACTGTAATTTTTTTGAACATACAGCACTATCATAATTATATAATACAGCAAATATCATTTATGAATGAGAATTTATAAATGAATGAGGGGATTTTCTTTCCCTCCATCTCCCCTATTTTCTGCTCTACACCCACTTATTATTTTCTCCTCTCTCCACACCCTCTTCAATCTTTCTTCCTCTCAACCTTCCCCTTCCTCTTCCCACTTCTCTCTCTCTCTTCCACACACTCTCTCTTTCTCACACACACACACACACACATCTCTTCTGTCACACCTCTTCTCCAGCTGATAAATAACGCATTGCTTCCAGACTTTGCAGTGTAAAGAAAGGATTAGCGTCGCCTCTCCTCTTTTTCGTGCTTGATTTATTCGTCGGCTCGCACATGTGCTGGCTATATGTGTGCCCTCGCATATTCCCTATTAAATCATGCAGGGCGCGTGTTCTATGGAGTTGCCAAGCCTAATTCCATCCATATTTCTTATGTATTAGCGTCTGTCAGGCTTATTTACTTAGCTTCCCCTGTACACGAGCGAACACTTTCAATTTTTCACCACTGCGTGGTGGCAGTTTTTATTGGCGAAAATCCTCAACCCAACTCAAATCTTCAAATCTCTCATTCTTTTTTAAGGCTCCATGGAACGAGGTAGCTCGAGTCATTGTTTTAACATGTATGTTTGACAATAACTTTCGAAAGGCTTAAGATACTGTTTTTGTTATGATATCTGCCATATATCGTCCCCGTACTGGCAAAACTCACCAAGTCAAAAACTACAGTTTTGAGTTATAAGCACATAACACTTGGTGAGTTTTGCCTGACTACCAAACAGCAAATATTGCTCACCATTTCCTAAATAATGTTATCACTATCCATTAATGATTAGTTTGTGGGAAGCAAAACTCACGAAATATGTTTAGTGAAGTGATGAATAGTGAATTTATGTATAGTGCTTGATGAAGCTCTGTATTCATGAGGATGAAACTCATTAAAGATGGTTAGTGAAAATTGCTAGGCGATTCCTTGAAGACTAAAGGACTTTGGTGAATTTTGCCAGACAAGAAAAATGTGTCTAGCAACTTAGTGAGATCTAATAAAGTGGAAAAATAGAAATAGTAATAAACATATGACTTGGTGAGTTCTGCTACTCAAAGAACTACATTTTTGATCCTATCGAAATACATTACTGAAAATGAGCATTTTTGTAGTTAGTGAGTTTTGCCAGAACGGGGACGATATTATATGCCTTATCTGTCCTTAAACAAAGCCAATAACTACATTCTTTTCAACTCCACAACGATGTCAATTATATTTCAACCGTCAAGGGAATCCATTTTTACTTTCCTTGCCCTATTACCATAGGTAAGGAATGTATTGCTTTCCGAAAAAAATTAAGATATCCCAATTCCTAAATTTCTATACGTTTCAAGGTCCCCTGAGTCCAAAAAAGTGGTTTTCCGGTATTGGTCTGTATGTGTGTGTGTGTGTGTGTGTGTGTGTGTGTGTGTGTGTGTGTGGTGTGTGTGTGTGTGTGTGTGTGTGTGTGTGTGTGTGTGTGTGTGTGTGTGTGTGTGTGTGGTGTGTGTGTGTGTGTGGTGTGTGTGTGTGTGTGGTGTGTGTGTGTGTGTGTGTGTGTGGTGTGTGTGTGTGTGGTGTGTGTGTGTGTGTGCTCGATTCAATTTTTTACATAGCAAGTCGCGCTCATTTTTTCAAGTTAAACAAATTATTTTTGGCTGAGAACGATTTATACTACTTTTGTGATTAAAAACTACCACAACATTGGTATTATTATAACATAACCTATTCACTTATACCTATTATACTCACACTTATACCTATTCAGATTCACTTATAGCCTACGTATTCACATAACCTATTCACTAAGTAGTGGCGCAGTCGCAGGAGATTGCTCCGTTTCACTCTCTCTCCAGGTGAATGCTTCAAGTCGCTGCTGGTTGCTCGCCACTGCTCCTATTCGTGCTCTTTCCAGATGACCGTGAACCGAAACGAACGCTCTCACTCGCTCTCATTGTGAGCGCATAACGTGGGAACGTAACGCAGTTTCTTGAAGTGTCATCCGGCAACCCAATTTATAAGACGTTGTCACGTCAAAAATATTTCTTGTTTAATAAAATATAATTCATCATTTTAAACGAGAATAAACAGTTTCTATTATATCAATAGACCTGTATCAGCTACCGTCTTAAAAGGCATTGACAGACGGAGTATCGGCAACGTTGTTCTCCTATCTCTCTCTACTGCCATTATAACGTGACTCACTTCAGTATAATATGTTGTGGAGCTATGTGAGGCTGGTAGTCTCTCATACTGTGCTTTTCTTACACTCTCACCCCAACAAAACAGTAATAATGTACAGTAGTCGACAGTAATTGGCTTGAGTTAACAAAAAATCTGCTTGAAATTTGAAACATGCTGTGGAATATCTTTTTATGTCTATAATGTGGTCCACGTTGTAATGGCAGTTGAGAAAGATAGCGGAACAACATTGCCGATCCTATGCCTTGTCAATGCTTCTATAGACGGTAGCTGATACAGGTTTATTGATGTAATATCAACTGGTCATTCTCGTTTGGAATATCAATTATATTTTAGTAAGCGAGAAATTATATTTCTCAATGAATCTATTGATTAAAGTGAATATTTTGTCAAGTAATTATCAATTCTACATTGTTAAAAGACGATCCGGCAACGAGCAAAGCGAGCAAGAGATAGCGCTATCTGCTTTGTTGAATGATAGACAAGGATGCCATTGCTAATCAAACAGTGTCATTATAACGTGGACCTCACTATAGAATACATGTATCTAGAATATATTCTAGACGCTGGATTTGAAGATCAGATGCCTCAAGCTCGAGTCACAGTGAGACGAGATGTATTCCTTCTTGCAAAATCATGCATAATTCACCTCAATTTCTATTCTGGGTAGTTTTTATTCTAATAGACAGAGCTGTATTCCAAGACAGTACTTTCATTTATCCAAAGTCGCATAGTTTGAAGCCATAGGATTATATTTTCCATGAATTCATATTTGATATTTTCTATCAATACTTTTTGTGTAGTTGAGAGTTGATATTGTGGTAATTATTCATATTGAATGAAAAAAAAAGTAGAATTAAAGAACACACATCAGAGATTGGAATGAACAGAATGGGGAATCTAACGTTGCAGAACATTTGATAACAAATAATCACAAGTTCACAGTTGAGGAGAATGTTGAGTTTCTGCATGTTTAATAAGAAAGGCAGATCTTTGAATATTCTTGAGGCTTTAGAAATAACACACAGTAATTAAGGAAAATCTCCAGTATAGTTTAAAAGACCAGATTCATTTCAACCAATACAACACTACGAATTCAGTTTTATCATAACATTGTAATCATACATTAGTCAATAGTTTTCCATTTACATATTTGTTTTTCAATCTTTCACCCTTGTTCACTTGGTTCTTATTTTGCACTGAAAGTAAATTTTGTTATCATGGCGATCTGTTGCTTAAGCCGCCATTTGTGACACCGTTGAGTGGGAGGAGACTGTCTAGCTGGGCCATGCAGGCGTTCATGCCCTTGACCAACAGCAGTACTCGCCTTATATCATAAATTCTGCTGCTCTTGTATTTAGTTTTAGTTCATCACAGATTGACAATGGTGTAATAACCGAAACCGGTCTTTCTAAGTACCGGATCAATGAATCTGTGGTTTTTGACAATTTCTTAGTCATTTTCATTCAATTTCTATCACTAATTCTATAAGTTTTGCTCACCAAACCTGTCCGCTGAACATAACTGAGCCTGAAAAATAGAATTCTCACATTATTTTTCAGAGATTATGCTATTCCAGTTTTACATTTATATTATGAATCCTACAACAAGTATATCATCAGAATTATACGGAGAGATAAATAAGTAACCTTGTGCTATACCTCTCCCAAATTTAGATCAGGTTACACATAGTCCGAATTAAATTAAGTGTTATAGTTGTTCACTTCTCAAAACTCCCAGTTCTCAATTATTTCCACGATGTAGATTTTAAAATTTAGATGTTTCAAAACCAAACATTGGAAAAAAATCCTATCTACTTTGTTGAATGATAGAGAAGGATGGCAACACCGATGTCAATCAAATCCTGTCATGATAACTAGGACCTGACTATAGTTTTGAGTCATAATCACACTTAATGATGAAGCACAAGCCTGTAGTGAGAGAAGGCTTCATCCTCAGCAAGAAGGAACATTTTTTTAGAAAAGAGGATCAACTCACCGAGAATGTAGTAAGAATTAGAAAGGTGTAAATCACTCGACTTTTCATTGGTACCATTTTCGGCAATATTGTCACAGAAGGGAAATTTTAATTCAAAACCCGATAGAATTTGAAATCTAGGTAGAAAAGTGACTACAAATAATATTGTCAAATGAATTTGAAATTCCTGAATACTAAGAGCTGCTCGATACATTAAGTAGTGAGCTTAGAACTATATAGTGAATTTTTCAATAATTGAAACCTATAAATTATTCTTGAACAAATACTGAGGATACAGATCATTCTATTGTGAGGTTCATGTTATAATGGCAGTGAAGAAAGATAGCAGAACATCATAGCCGATCTTCTATACTGTCAATGCCTTCCATAGACGGTAGCTGATACAGGTTTTTTGATGTTATACTAACTGTTCATTCTCGTTTTAAATAATCAATTATATTTCATTAAGCAAAAAATCAAATTTTCAATAATTTCCTAACGAATTTTCATGATTGAGATGAAATATTTTGTTAATCAATTGATAATTCTGCATTATTAAGAGACGATCTGGCCACAGAGCAAAGCGAGAAGAGATCAGTATCAGTTGGAAAGTTCAAACAAGACAGTTGTGCGTGTGACCGCTCTCGTTACAATCGATGAATAAGTGTATTCTGGTGTGTTTCTCGGTTTGATTTTGTGTTGAGGGTGAGTCGAATGTCCAGACTTGATTTTTTTAGGCACAGGAACAGTGGCAATTGTTTTTTGAAGGTGTCATTCCGTTGAATATTTGCCTCGAGAAATTTTAGGTAAGGATCAGAGCCGAAGCAGAAGAGCTACTCAAATTGCGTGGTGCCGTGAAGAGGTGAAACGCCGGCCAGTGAAGAGTTAAGTTCAACGATAAGTATACTCTCCCAACTATACAAATATATAGTGCTAGGCCGAATTGATATCAGCAGGACTTTGATAGCTGGTACTGCACTGCGTACTTTGAGTCAGAATAGACTGTTTACAGTTAAAAATCAATATTCTTTGATCCATAATCATTCATAATATTGCTTATGATATACCACGATATAAGTTACTGCTGACATGAAATTACTGTTTTACTCATTCAATCACCAGATGGACTTACGTTCAAAATCCAATTGACTGGGACCCGGGTAACGATTATATGGCAAGACCATTCTGCAATACGTTCAAGATCATACTACGTTCTACAAATATGAGTCACTGAATATGGGTACTTGTGGAAGGTGTTCCAAACAAATTAATCGAACGGAAACAAATAAAATTGTCTGTAAAGTGTGCAGGATATCTTTTCCATGGTACGTGTTCCGGGCTCACGGTCAATGAAATAGAGTTTCTATCTTCTGGTAATCAGTGGACGGGTCAGGCGTGCAATAGAGAAAGAAGACTTAGTAGGGGTAAATCTGACTCCTGTCCAATTATTAATAGGATATTTGTCTACCTGCCGAAAGCTGGGTTTTACACTGGAAGAGATCGAAGCTCTCTTGGAGAAACATAAGCAGGAAATATTAGATGGGCAGAATAAATTGAACAACAATTGAATTGATCAATTGAATTGTGCTTCAACTTGATTAATGAAAACTCCCAAAGAT
>NC_052504.1:100094279-100124097 GCF_014356525.2 Nilaparvata lugens
GACAGAGCTTTGGACATATCAATGTCCATTCTTCAAAAGAATATTCAAAATATCCTTCCCACTAACTCTCTACCAGTATATCTCTCTACCAGTATATCTCTCAAACTCTCTACTCTCTTGATAAGAGAGTAGGAGTGAGAAGAAAGAGAGAGAGAGAGAGAGAGTGAGACCAGAGTAAGAATAAGAGTGAGAGAGTGAGTAGAATTGAGAGAGGGAGGTGGGTGTGAGAGAACGTAGTTTAGAATGCAATTAGTGTGGAATGCGGTGCTGCTATGTGAATGTGGCCTCCACCACTACATACCTCCACAACTCCGTTATGCATCCTCACGCCTGAGTAGGAGAGAAAGAGAAGAGAACGAAAAACAATAAGTCGAATTCTTGTGGAAGATGGTGGAAACGGAACTGGAGGGGATATTTGAGATGAAAAATGAAAAGTTCAAGAAAAGAATAAGGAGGAGTAGGAGAAGAAGAAGAAGAAGAAGAAAAAGAAGAAGAAGGAGAAGAACCTTACCACTGCCTTCCATGAAAGAAAACTGATACCGGCATATCTAATTGAATAAAAAACAGTTCATTCCTGTTCAAAATGTTCTATTATATTTTATTCGTTAAGGAGATATTGTTTGTATTCTTCAATGATTAAAATGTAAATTTTCATGATTGAGATAAATATTTGTCAATTAAATGTTCAAAAACGATCTAGCAACGTTGCGGAGGTAGAAAAGAATACCGCTATATGGTTTGTCGAATGATAGACAAGGATAGCAACACCAATGTAACCAAACACTGCCATTAAAACGTGGACCTCACTCCATCTCTCTCTCCTACAACGGTCACTCACACTTGTATCACTTACCAGCGATGTCACTTATGACGTCACTTAAGCAGCACTTGACTCGATTGTGTGAGAAGCCTTTGGTGGGAGGAGGGGGAGGTCTATACACGACACTTCCATTAAATAAGTGTCAAAAAGTGGGCATGCATGTTGACAGAGGATCACGTTGGACTGTCGGCGTTGGCTGGATGGGAAGCATGCATGTTGTTTCATGCAGAATTGTGACAGTTTTGCATGAATCGTGTAGAGTGCCGAATAATGTCGCACCTCTAAAGTGTCTCTCATTTACTTAGCTGGAGTGGTCAGCTGAGTGACAGTCCTATCTGAATGTCATGTCACCAAGATTTCATAGTGTCCAGTAAATTCTCATAATTGGAATATGAATAATAGATGA
This sequence comes from Nilaparvata lugens, assembly GCF_014356525.2. NCBI lineage: Eukaryota > Metazoa > Arthropoda > Insecta > Hemiptera > Delphacidae > Nilaparvata > Nilaparvata lugens. The sequence goes on from NC_052504.1 coordinate 100,095,506, forward strand.
GGCATTTGAAATTTTTATCTTATTTATCTTTTTATTTATCCATTTATGCAAAAATAATATATATTTTTTCGCCCCACTTGGATGTAAAGAGCTGGTTTTCTTGCGTCATATGGAGGCCGAAAATTATTGTTTTCTGACCAGGACGGTAACATTTTTACGGCCCCAGGGCTGTAAAATAACCTTGAAGTCGGCTGATTCTGATTTGATGTGAACGTGTTTACAAAATAGTTTATGAAACGGAATCAGTTTATGCTTCTAGAATTGAAGAATATAAAGATACTATCATTTTATTTGGATGAATGAAATACAAATGAGATATTATAAACAATTCAAATTCAATTTTCAGAGTATAATAGAATCTAACCTCAAACCTCCTAGTACTGCGTTCATCACGAAACCTGGTGGATAAATGGAATCAGTTTATGCTTCTAAAATTGAATGAAGTATTCTGCGATAATATACTATCATATCATTTGGATGAATGAAATACAGATAAGATATATATTATAAACTATTCAAATTCTATTTTCAGAGTAGGATAGAGCTTCTAACCTAAACTTCCATTGACATTCAGATTGGCCAAATTTCAAGTGTGATAAAACAGCTGATCAAAAAACTTTTCATTGTTTGTGTTCATTAATCGAGAATCAAAACATTTATAATAATATCATCTTATTGTCATTTGAAAGAATAAAAAAGTATAAACTCAACCTCCCACATTAAAAAATAATTTTGTAGGTTATTTAGACAAATCAGAAGAAAAAATAAAAATACTTGTACAATTTCCTGATATTCAGATAACCTCAGATTTGCTAGAGCTATGACCTTCCAGTTTTGCTTTCGGAAGTGCCTTAAAACAATATTATTCTCATATATGTATAATGTTTTATTTTTCTGTGTGGCGAAAAATAGCGTTCGCACCACGGGCAAAAATGTGTTTCCGGCTCTCAATCTTCTCTAGTCCGAAAACCGATTTCGAGCCAGAAAAGGCTCATTTTCGGCCCTAGGTGCGAATTATACTATTCTTATAATATGGAGTGACCTGGCTGGCCCAGATCTGGTGTCAGAGTTTTCAGGCCTCAACTGATCAATTTCAGGACCTTTTATGGATGCAATCACATATCATAACGTAATATTCCACACCCGAATTTTGAAACATTAGAAAAAATAGGTTATAAAGATGGAAATTACTGCGATATTGCATTTTATTCTAATGCTGATGAATTGATAATATTATTTTTGTCATAGTCATTCGATTTCAGCTGTTTTACATCCATGAAATCAAGCCGGTAAACAGCTGATTGTAGAACAAATAAACATATGATTCTCATTACAGTATACTATACTGTAATAAAATCATATTTTTTCTTTACAGTCGAGTATGTTTCCTAGTTCCGAATAAGGAATGACAAAACTGGTACGAAAACCGCCTTTTAGCGCTCCAGGTGGAAATTTTATCAACCACAATCAAAAAATTCTTGACTTGAAGCTAGTAAACTAGGTTATGTTTATAGAATGCATGTAGTAATGTCAATACAAGCAGTTAATGTTTTCTGTTTCTCAATTATTCTTTTCTATATTACTATGACAAAAAATAGTGTAAGTTACTTGGACGTGAATGTTTCTTGCAGTGCCCAAATGAAATTCTAGTCTCGGCTAACGCCTCGACTAGAAACATCATCCTCGCCTGCAAAAGGCCTCTTCCCATCCTTGTGACTTAAAATACTATTTTAAACGAAAATCCAAATTAAATGCTGTAATTTACGAGAACCAATCAGAGAAGGCCTTCTTGATAAGACGGCTTCTCTGATTGGTTCAAGTGGAATTAATCATGGTTAAAAATTAACCGGCATCTGTGCACCCGGCACTCAGTGTAACAATTTTTGAGTTGGAGATTGATGTGGAATTGCTGATCGATGGATAATCATCATTAAACGAAAATCCAAATTAAATGCTCCAAATCACCCCGAAGACTTCTGCTACTGCAAATATTGACAACAGGGTCAACAGCTAGATTATGTTTATAAATAGGTTATGTTTCTACTCTTGACAGTTCAAATTTTAGTCCAAAAAATATATAAAACTTGTATTCTACATATTATTTATTCCGGTATGCTAACTGACATTGTCCATTAATTCTGACGTTGTCCATAACTATTGTAATGTTGAGCGGCAATAAAATTATATTTATTTATTTATCTATTTATTATGACAATAACCATTGGAATATTATGGAAACGAATACATTTCAGTTTGAATCCTACATGTGGTCTGTTATGATAACTGAAAATGGTTATTGAATTAGAAATACGTCAATATTGGGGATGTTTGATAATCTATGCTATAATGAAGAAAAGAACTGGCTTATACACGTACGGGATAAGAAAATTTATTATGTTTGACACATCATCACGTCTCAACTACTGGACTGATCAACTTGGAATTTTGCATAAAGATTCTTAATTTAACCGAGGATGGTTATAGGCCTAATCTCAATTATCCAAGATTCCATTACGTCAAGTTTTCAGTTTTTCCAAGTTCCAAAAAGACCCTTGCGGAGCACGGGTTTCCTGCTAGTAATATCTAATATAGTGGTCAGTACAGTCATAGAGGAAAGATAGCATAAGAAGATATCCCAAGGTCACAGTTGAAAGAAGGTGTTTTATATGGTTTTATATTAAATTATTTTCATTATTTGAAATAATGTGTTTTCCTTTCTCAGTGCCCATGGTAGAGGTCGTTTATGTTCCAAATTCCAAGCCAATGTTTAGTTAAATCCTGATTACTGTCGACTACTGTTTATTATCATCGTTTTGTTGGGAGTGTAAGAGTGTGAGAACGGCACAGTATGAGAGACTACCAGCGTCACATAGCTTCATGAGAATAACGTAACTATGGAGACGGTCGAAAATCATTAGTTGATTAATATTAAAGTCTAACAGCAATCGAGATTAACTGAACAGAGTTCTCTTAATTGGATTGAAGCTCCAGGAATTTGGATTCAAACCGTACACCTACAATATAAAAGTACATATTGAAGTATAAAAGTACAATATGAAGTAATATAAAAGTACAATATAGAGCTCCCTTTTATATATATAGTGAGGTCCACGTTATAATGACAGTGAATAAAGATAGAATAGCGATGCCGATTCTCTGCATTAATTAATCATATTTCTACACTATCAAAAACATAATTGACTCCGTTGTGGACCTAGAAAAGGATAGTACCACCGGCTTTGTCGAAAGATAGACAAGGATAGCAAAACCAAAGTTGATCAAATACTGTCATTATAACGTGGACCTCACTATAGGTACACCCACTTTTTTGAATACAGAAATTGTATTAGCTACTTTACAAAAAACACGTAGATTTAAGGTCCATCCGTCACGTATGTACGCACTCATACGTAAACGTGCGTACGTTTTTACGACGCTAACGACTCAATTCGACGTACTACAGCCGCATTATAAAACAAATGGACTGTAACGTTTCTGACAGCGCGATAAATATTCACAGATCAGATAAAACTGGAAGGTTCGTGCCTTTTTCACCTTTAAATCTCGCAGCTCTCTCATATTCTCTCACTTTTTTCTCTCTCTTTCACTCTCTCTCATTCCCTGTTTCTATCTCTCTCTCAATTACTTTTGGTAGAGAGTTAGTGGAGAGGATATTTTCAATACTCTTTCCGAAGAATGGACATTGATATGTCCAAAGCTCCGCCAATTTATGTAGATGCATAACAATATGATTATCATCTATAGTTATTGTATTACAAACTGCTTTTTCATATCATATACAGTTCAATAATTATTTTCTTAGTCTATATTATGTAAATTCATCTATAATTTTGCTGTATTGTAAGCTATTGTATATAAGTGTATTAAGCCAGTATATATTGCAATCTACATAAATGAGGTACTCAATCAATCAATCTTTCCCCCTCTATCTCTCTCCCTATCACCCGGTCGTATGTTAATGGGAAGGATATTTTATATCCTTCTAGAAGAATCGACAATCATTTGTTGAAACACCGCCGATTTATGAAGTTACATCACATTATAATATTATCGTTATTCTAATTGCATTTGTTTATTTATTCTCATTGATAAATTCTTTATACTTCGTGGAATTCGTTGAATAACTAGCATTATCGTCATTCAATAAGTGTATAAGCCAGTAAATATTGTAACATACATAAATAAAGAAATCTAATCTAATCTCATCTAATCAATCATTCAATATTTCTTTCTCATGAAATCTGGCAGCGGTGAAGTTTCTCTCTCTCTCACTCTACCTCATTTCCTCCCATTCGATCTCTCTTCCTCTAAAGTCTCAGAACTCTTTCTCTCTCTCATCTTTCTCTTTTTCATTCTTTCTCTCTCTTATTCCTCCTCACTCTATCTCTTTCCCTCTTATTGAATCTCTTTCTCTCATGAAATCTTGCAGAGTTGAAGTTCCACTCTCACACACACACTCTCTCTTTCTCTTCACCTCCATTCGATCTCTTTTTCTCATGAAATCTAAGAACTCTCTCACATTCTCACACTCTTCCACTTTCTCAATATTTCTCTCTTCCTCTTCCTCCCTCTTTCTCTTGAAATCTCGCAGCGTTGAAGTTTCACTGTCACTCTTTCTCACTCTATCTCTTTTCCTCTCATCCCATATTCCTTTCTCATAAAATCTCAGAACTCTCTCACATTCTCTCACTCTTTCACTCTCTCAATATTTCTCTCTTCCTCTTCCTCCTTCTTTCTCTTGAAATCCCGCAGCTTTGAAGTTTCACTTTCTCTGTTTCTCACTCTACCTATTTACCTCTCATTCGATCTCTCTCTCTCTTGAAATGTCAGAACTCTCTCACATTCTCACACTCTTTCACTGTCTAAATATTTCTCTCTTCCTCTTTCTCTTGAAATCTCGCAGCATTGAAGTTTCACTGTCTCTCTTTCTCACCCTACCTATTTTCCTCCCATTCGATCTCTCTCTTTCTCTCAAAATCACAGAACTCTCTCACATCTCACACTCTTTCACTCTCCTAATATTTCTCTCTTCCTCTTCCTCCCTCTTTCTCTTGAAATCTCACAGCGTTGAAGTTTTCAGAGGTTTTTTGCCAAAAACAACTCTAGCCGTTATTCATTATGATGAAGTCGTTAAAGAAAACAACTCAGCAATTATTAGACTATGCTTTTGTATATAGTGAGGTCCACGTTATAAAGTCAGCACCCAATTAACATTAGTGTTGCTATCCTTGTCTGTCGTCAGATAAAACAGATAGCTCTATCCTTTCCCAACTTCGCTCCTTTGCTAAATCGTTTGTAGGATGCGGACAAATATAATGGACTATACGGTATTTCTCTATATAAATTTGAAAAATTGTCATGATGCTTTTGCAACTCTGTCTAGTGCTGAAGGTCCACGTTTCAATGGCAGTGTTCGATTAGCAATGGTATTGCTATCCTTGTATATCATTCAACAAAGCGAATAGCTCTATCTCGCTTTGCTCTGTTGCCAGATCGTTATAATGGCAGTAGAAGAAGATTGATTGATTGAGTACTTTATCTATGTAGATTAAAATATATACTGGCTTATATATTTATATACAATAGCTTACAATAAAGCAGAATTAAAGATGAATTTACATAATATAGACTAGGAAAATAATTATTGAACTGTATATGATATGAAAAAAAAATTGTAATAACTAAAGATAATTATATTGTTATCCATCTACATAAATTGGCGGAGCTTTGGACATATCAATGTCCATTCTTCGGAAAGAATATAAAGATAGGAGAGCAACGTTGCTGATTCCCTGTTTCGTCAATGCCTTCTATGGAAGGTAGCTGATACAGGTTTATTGATGTCATATTAACTGTTCATTCTCGTTTGAAATGATCAATTATATTTTATTGAGCTAGAAATTATATCTTCCATTGATTTCATTATGAATTTTCATATTTAAGATGAAAACTTATGAAAGTTTTCAGATGAAAACTTATGAAATATTTAAGATGAAAACTTATTCAAGATGAACTTTTGTTCACTACATTGTTGAAACCCGATCTGGCTACATAGCAAAGCAAGAAAGAGATAGCGCTATCCGCTTTGTTGAATGATAGACAAGGATAACAATACCATTGCTGATCAAACACTGCCATTATAACTTGGAGCTCACTATATTCTCTCCTTCACTATTACAACATGTTACTATATTTTTATCTTTAGAAGTACATACAAATGAATATCCGAATGAGGATATACGGAAAGAGCTGAATATCTTCTGCCTGAATGAGAGAGTTGCATCTTATCGTTAGCAATGGAAAGAGCATGTGGAACGAATGTCAGCTGATAGGCTTCCTCACAGAATTCTCAAGTATAAATCGGTAACAGGAGAGACATAGGCAGGCCACGAAAAAGATGGCAATGATCATTATATCTATATATATAAAAGCGAAATGGCACTGACTGACTGACTGACTGACTGACTGACTGACTGACTCACTCACTCGCAGAACTAAAAATCTACCGCACCAAAAACGTTCAAATTTGGTAGGTATGTTCAGTTGGCCCTTTAGAGGCGCACTAAGGAATCTTTTGGCAATATTTTAACTCTAAGGGAAGTTTTTAAGGGTTTAAAGTTCTTCTTTTAGCATGTATATTCTTCTTATTCTGTTAATTATGATTGAAAAATGTCCATACCATATGTTAATATAGAACTACAGTATAATCTAGAGAGAGTACCTCTTCGAAACAGTTGTTAACTGGTAACTAAATTAATAATTTTGTCTTGTTGGCATTAAGATGAGTTGACTTTGTTAGATTGGCACCAAGTTGAAGATTGAAATACATTTATCGCGGAAAAATTGATTGGGCACTGCTACTTCAATCAGAGCTATTCCTGGGAATATTGTTACTAGCCGTCAGGCTCGCTTCGCGCGCCATATCCGTTTAGCCAGACGTTTAGTCTGGACCACCGACTGGATCGTCCTAACATGATAAAAATGCTCTAATGAAAAATGCAGGCGAGCGAAGCGAGCCTGCTTATCTCATTCCTGGACGATCCATTCGGGGGTCCAGGGGCGGAGCCCCCTGGCTAGACGGATATGGCGAGCGAAGCGAGCCTGACGGCTAGTTTATTATAAAATAAAAACAGTAGATTGTAGTGATGCTTATGATGATATTAGATTAGATTATATTGTTGTTATTAATTTATAGATTTTATTTATTATATTTTTTCATTCTAATTACAAGCTGAATGTGAGTCGGAACAGGCAATAGCCTAATCCCTGATTGAGAGAAGAGAAAGCAGTACATACACTATAAATAAGATCTTGGTGCATTTTGGAGAGGAAAAATTAAGAGCAGAATGCATGTCTGGGGATTTGAAACGAAGAGGATGTGAGATGAGACACCAATTGAGTCTAATGTAAAATGTGAGCCTTGAGGGAGTGAGCCGCTTTATAGAGACTTGATTAGAATTTATGATCACCTAGGCGCTCGAGAGTCGAGTAATTTGTGGGCCACAGAATAAACTTATATCAGAGTATCAATTTATCCTGACAGAAATTGGTGTATTTTCTAGAGGTTGGCGGGAATTTTGTGAACTTTCAAGGGTTTCCTTAAAGCTTCACAATTGCTATGATTTTTTCTCTAGTAAGGTTCACGTTAAAATGATAGTGAGGAAAAATACGAGAACAACGTTGCCGATCCTCTGCCTTGTCAATGCCCTCTATAGACGGTAGCTGATACAGGTTCATTGATGTAATATTAACTGTTCATTCTCGTTTAGAATAATCAATTATTGACCGAACGAAGTGAGGTCTAAGATTCAAGTCGACGGTTTGGCATTTCTCTTAATGTTTGAATGTTTATATGTTTATATGTTGCACATTTACGGCGAAACACGGTAATAGATTTTCATGAAATTTGACAGGTAACTTAACTTATGTTTCTTTTCGAATTGCGCGTCGACGTATATACAACGTTTTTGAAAATTTTGCATTTCAAGGATAATATTATAGAAGGGAAAAGGAGCCTTCTTCTTACGCCAATATTAGAATAAAAAATCAGACTATAAAATATTATTCATCATTAATCAGCTGACAAGTGATTACACAGATGTGTGGAGAAGCCAGTCTATTACTGTATTTGTATAAGGTCTATAGTTTCAATGAAAGACATTAAAGAGGTATTCATCTTTAAGCTGGGTTTACACCAAAGTTATTAACAAGATGGTTATATCTTAATCCTTATAGATTCTATTAGATTGAGCGGAAGTTGTCAAATACATTTCGTTCATCATGTGTATGATAAGTTATGTTCAATCTAATATAATCTAAAAGGATCAAGTTATTAACATTTTTTTTAATAATTTGGTCCAATCGCAGCTTTAAGGTCTTTGGTTTCAATATTTTGTTTCGCAGTCATGGTTTATTATGCGTGCTCATAAGTATCAATATTCTCACATTCGAAAAAACTAATTTAATAAGCGAATAAAAATTAACACATGAACTAAATAATGCTGGAGAAATTTCAATATTTTTGATTCTAAAAAAATAATTTTCATCAGATAGAAAGATCATCACGGAACTGGATGAATTATATCATATGAAATAAAAATTCAAACGTGAACTGAGTATGTTAACATTTTAAACAGTTGTCTCTTGTACTTGTGAATGAGAATACTGCGTAAGATCTACTGTTCACAGAACTACTAGTATTTTATCAAGCAAGAAATCATACTTTTCAATAATTTCATAATTCATTTCCACAATTAAGATGAAATATTCTGTCAAATTACTATCAATTCTACATTGTTAAAAGACGATCTGGCAACATAGCAAAGCGAGAAAGAGATGGCGCTATCATTGATGAATATCCGTTTTGATGAATGATAGACAAGGATAGCCATACTATTCCTTATCAAACACTGCCATTATAACGTGGACTCCACTAAGTTTTGTTCAAATCACTCAATGATGGACTATTTCTCAATTCTCCAATTAATTGTACTGTTTGTATTGTGACTTCTGCCTATTACTGCACTGTATATGTTTATCGGCAATAAAAAAATATCTTATCTTATCTTATTTTTTCTTAAACTGTTGATAATAATTTCCAGATATTTCCAATGACTGTACCCTATTCTAATCTCTCCATTGTTTTTCTATGTTACAGGTAAACTTCCCTACAGATAGTGCATCTCATATGTGTCTTAGAAAGCTTAGGTGTTCTTCTTAGGTAAGAATTATGGTAACTACTATCTGAATGAAAAGATCTTGAGTGAAATTTGCTTGAATCTCTTCTCTAGTCTCGAATTTAGGATGACTATCAAAACTATTTCTCATTATAACTATAAGGGCCGGCTTCCGAGCTCAGGATTTAGCTAAGTTCTAGACTTTAAACAGCTGTAGTTAGAAAATGGCTTTCCGAAACGGAGCATAGCACTACCTCCATAAACAAAGCTGTAGTGTATTCGTGTGACGTCAGCAGAGGTAGAGCTCCTACACCAATAGAAACACTAGCTGATATAGATCAGCTGAAATCAACGAATTTTTACTGGTGTAGGAGCCCTACCTGTGCTGACGTCACTCAAATCCACTATGGCTTTGTTTACGGAGGTAGTGAGCGTAGTCACAGTCCACGTTTGAATTGAATTTCGAAACACTAGAAAATTGAACACAGAATAGAATGAAGATAAAATTTAATTGTGAGAATTTTGAGTTATTTTGAATTGAAAAAACAAAGAAATAAATAAGTTAATTTGTTTCAAGCTCATATTATGCTCCTACAAACGAGTTGAGTTGAATTCAATCATTACATTCCATGTTATTACATTACTGTTCATTTACATCTACACTACAGTTACATTACATTACTGAATCATGCTCCCCTTATAAAATATTTAGAACTATTCGGGAATGTTTCATTTCGTCAAGGGAAAACGTTTCTAATAATAAAAATCTGGTGTGGTACACTCACACAACACTTTCCTTGCTCATTGAACTGGGAGCCTCATTCTTAAACGATAATAATTTAGAGAAATAACATAATGACGATTGGCGGCAACATAATTATTTGAAACTACGATCGGACTACTGTATATGTGTGTATATATTGTTTTCAGAGTACTTTTTCCTTTGTGTAAATTGTGAAATCCGATGATTTTTCAAAAGTCGTCAAAACAGCTGTTCTACAGATGAAATATCTCGACTATGTGTTATTTTTATAGACTGCTCTACCTACCTACCTCATGCACGAGGAGGAGGTCACAAAGTACATTTTTCAAGGATGGGGTGAACCCCCCATTAGTTTCCCAGAGAGGAGACTCATGCCAGTTGATGGGGCTGATAAATAACTATACGGAGTATGAATTTGAAATAAATCAGTCGAGTAATTTTTGAGAAAATCGTGAAAAACATGGTTTTGTCAGTAATTATCCGCCATTTTTTTCTCGAGAATATTACGCAGCTCCTGCAATTTTCCTAGAAATAAGACTTATGTCAGTTGATAGGGCTTATAAATAGCTATCCATGGTATAAATTTGAAGAAAATCGTTAGAGCCGTTTTCGAGAAAATCGTGAAAAACGTGGTTTTTTAGTAATAAAATTATCCGCCACTTTTTCCGCCATCTTGAATTGAATTTTATTGAATTTCTTATTGTCGGGTCCTCATGGTATAAGGACCTTAAGTTTAAAATTTCAAGCCAATCGGTTAATTAGGAATGGAGTTATCGTGTTCACAGACATACACACATACACACATACACACACACACACACACACATACACACACACAAACATACACACACACACACACACACAGACAACACCCAAAAATTATGTTTTTGGACTCAGGGAACCTTGAAACGTATAGAAAACTTGAAATTGGGGTACTTAATTTTTTGGAAAGCAATACTTTCCTTACCTATGGTAGTAGGCAAGGAAAGTAAAAATGATAAAATAAAGATTATCATAAAAACTACGACTACGCGCCGTTTCGGAAAGCCAATTTTCTGACTCCAGCTGTTTAAAGTCTAGAACTTATAGCAAAAATAAGAAATTTAGATGATAAGTCTGGAACTTATTAGCTGAATCCCAAGCTCGGAAACCGGCTCTCAAAGTAACTTGATTGGAATAGACTTCCTACATTTTTTTTCTTGAATGTTCTAGAATCTTCTTCTAAATAAATGTTGATAAATGTTTATATCTATGTGTAAAACCTTTTAAAGACAAGTGTGTATTGAAAATATTTGGAATTTGTTAATCATGAATGGATCTAATCTGCTTTTGCTCTAGGATCTTCTCCTTATTTCTAATTACTCGATGAATAACTTAATATATTGTTGATGTATATCTATATCCATATGAATGTATATGTTTAATATAGTATTATATAATACTTATATCAAATAATACTTTATATAATGTTTTGAAAGAAGGCAATGTTTATCACGAAAAGTGAATTTTACAAAAGAAGTCAACTATTCAAAAGGAATCTATATATAACTATTATATCTATGAATAACTAGTGCAATTCTGATAAGGATTATAATGAACCTGACTATTCCTAATATACGATACAATTTGTGTTATTTCTAGCTCTAACTTTTGTCAAATTACGCAAAAATTAAATAAATTCAAATGTAAAATTTATGAATAAATAAATCTAATAAATTAATAAATTTGAGACTCTGAAAAAAATAAAGGATAGTGAGTAATATCTAAGAATGGAAAATAATAATTAAATAAGAATACTAAGAAATTGTCAAAAACCACAGATTTATTGATAATCAGAAAGACCGGTTTCGGTTGTTACACCATTGTCAATCTCTGACAAACTCTGATAACTCTTATTATAGTTATTAGATAGTTATTATAGTTATGGTTATATGAACTCTCTATAAACTCAGTTTATCAGAGATTGAAGCGGGGTATCTCAGTTCTACTGCAAATATTGAATAGAGTAATAATATAAAAGTCAGGTATTTTCATAAACATATTGAATTATATTAAAGTGATTATTATCTCTCAATTGTCAATCTCTGATAAAACTCTGAGAATCTATTATAGAGTTTATATAAACTCTCTATGAACTCAGTTGATCAGAGATTGACAATGGTGTAACAACCGAAACCGGTCTTTTTGACTATCAATAAATCTGTGGTTTCTGACAATTTCTTAGTATTTTTATTTGATATGAATAATAACCGCAAAATCAACTTCTCAACTACACAAAAATTACCACAACACAACTGTAAGGCACACAAAAAGGGAAAAATAATGATTTCTGAAGGAGTCCTGAATATTCTATCACAAATAAAGCAATACAATCTTGATAATGATGAAATTGTACCATAGTTCTACTGCGAATATTGAATAGAGTAATTATATAAGAAGTGGGGTATTTTCATGAACATATTGAATTATATATAGTGATTATTATCTCCAACTTAGTTTGAATGAGGTACGATAACAATATTCTCGAATCTGTAATGGTAGCTGTAGTGAAGTCCACGGTATAATGACAGTGAAAAAAGATAAGAGAACAACGTTGCCGATCGTCCAGTCAATACCTTCTATAGACGGTAGCTGATACAGGTCTATTGATGTAATATTAACTGTTCATTCTCGTTTTATTAAGGGAGAAATTAAAATTTTCAATAATTACTCCATGTTGAATTTCCATAATTGAAATGGAATATTTGTTGATCAATTATTAATTCTACATTGTTTAAAGACGATCTGGCAACAAAGCAGAGCGAGAGAGAGATAGCGCTATCCGCTTTGTTGAATGATAGACAGGATAGCAATACCATTGCTAATCAAACACTGCTATTATAATGTGGACCTCACTATAGCAGTCAAATTTCTCCAATAAATGAATTAATTGATTCATCGACAGGGGTCACAGTAAGTGAATTAATTCATTTATTGGAGAAATTTGACTGCTAGTTGTTCTATTTTAAGAATATTAAAGTGATTTCATAGATACAATTGCATTCCCGAATAATTATGAATATAATTATATTGATGAATCAAAAAACATATGATTATTGATTTATGATTCAAATACTTGAAATCATCAAATTATGATTCAAATACTTCAAATCATCAAGGTGATCCCACATGAACATCAATATAGGAACCTCAGGAATTTTAATATCATAAAAACTTCAAAATTGGCGCATAACTGTGAGCATACCCGACTGGCAATTAGGAGGTACCGGGTTCGATTCCCGGGCTGGCGAATAATTCTGGATAGTAGCTATCATCGAATTCTCATCTGTCAACCCTGTTATCAATATTTGCAGTAGCAGAAGTCATCGAGGTGGCTTACAGCATTTAACTTTGGATTTTCGTTTAATAATAATAATAATTTATCAATTAGCCATTTTTCACATCAATCTCCACCATGGGAATTGTCAAGATTGAGAATTGAAGATTGTGAATTGAAGATTGATTTATGGGATGGATTTGAAGTGAAGTAAAAAAATTCAGGGTTATTTAAACCAATACTGAGAATGAGACAGTAGATCGATTGAATAAAAGCTAGCAAATACTATTGTAATTTTTAAGCGCATGCTAGGATTCTAGTCAGCTGTACAATCTTATTTGTATACCCATTGAGACGATTGAATAAAAGCAAGAATATTTATAGTAACCAGGAACTAGTCCATGAGTAATAATATATTTATAGTTTATACAGAAAGTTCTATCATAGAGGAACGATAGCATAAGTAGATATCCCATGGTATAGGGCGTTTATGTCGCAACGTTTTCTGTTATCCCAAGCCGATAGTTCACGTAGTTCTTTCCTATGCAGCTATGTGACGCTGGTAGTCTCTCAAATTGTGGCTTTCATACACTATCACCCCAACAAAACAGTAAAAATTTACAATAATCGACAGTAATCGGCTTGAAATAACAGTAAAAGTTGCGACATAAATTCCCTATACCATGGAATATCTACTTACGCTATTGTTTCTCTATGGTTCTATATAATCACAGTGGATTGAGATTCCCAGTGGAATGCAAAAGTCTCTCACAAAGGCCCGGTTGCATAAAAGCCGGTTAAATTTTAATTATTCCACTAGAACAATCCAAAGAAGTCATCTTATCTAAAGGCCTCCTCTGATTGGTTCTCCTGAAATTAAACATAGTTAACCGGATTTGTGCAACCAGGCCTGACAGGCATAGTTTGAAACATGTTTGTAACTTTTTTATAAATTCGTGATATTTTATACAATATTCCAGTGTTTCATTATAATTAAATATCACTATATCTCACTAAAACAGTATCTGAGTTTAAAATTTAACCCGCTTTTATGCGACCGGGCCTGACAGACATAGGTGTTGGAACATGTTTGTAACTTTTTAATAAATCGTTATATTTTTACAATATTCTAGAGTTTTATTATTAATAAATAACACTATACCTCACTAAAAACAGTATCTCAAGTTGAAAATCGCTTAAAAAATTAGTTCACATACAGAAGAATACTTGTCTTTCATTGGTTCATACACTATCCCATATCTGAAAACTTTTATTTTGTATGATAGGGATGTACATAGCTAGGCTACTCTATTCATTAGACCTATAGTGTGGTCCACGTTATAATGGCAGAGTTTGATTAACAATGGTATTGCTATCCTTGTCTATCATTCAACAAAGCGGATAGCGCTATCTTTTTCTCGCTTTGCTCTGTTGCCATATCGTATTTTAACCGTGTAGATTTAATAATTAATCAACAAAATATTGAAATTGAATAAAAATTCTAAGAAATTGTCAAAAACCACAGATTTATTGATATTTTGAAAGACCGGTATCAGTTATTACATCATTGTCAATCTCTGATAAACTGAAACCAAATACAAGAGCAGCTGAATTTATACTAGTGGGCGAGTACTGCTATTGGTCAAGGGCATGAACGCCTGCCATTGGCCCAGCTAGACAGTCTCCTTCCACTCAACGGTGTCACAAAATGGCGGCTTGAGCAACAGACTAGTCATGAAGACAAAATTTACATACAAAATTCAGAGTAATACTTATTCTGAAAGTGAATTTTGTTATCAAGGCGAGTCTGTTGCTTGAGCCGCCATTTTCTGACACCGTTGAGTGGGAGGAGACTGTCCAGCTGGGCCAATGACAGGCGTTCATGCCCTTGACCAATAGCAGTACTCGCCTACTAGTATAAATTCTGCTGCTCTTGTATTTAGTTTCAGTTTATCAGAGATTGACAATGGTTTAACAACCGAAACCGGTCTTTTTAATATCAATAAATCTGTGATTTTTGACAATTTCTTAGTATTTTTATTCAATATGAATAATAACCACTATATCAACTTCTCAACTACACAAAAAACGAAGAGAAAAAAAATCATCCCAATTATGGAAATCCATTCTGAAATTATTGAAAAAATATAATTCTTGCTTAATGAAATGTAATTGGTCATTTTTAACGAGAATAAACCGTTTATACACCATCAAAAAAACCGGTATCAGCTACCGTCTATGAAAGGCATCGACAAGATAGAGGATTGGCAACTTTGATCTCCTATCTTTCTCCACTGCCATTATAACGTGGACCTCACTATATACCCTACTCTACAATAGACAATACAGAACAATGTCTACTCTCTCGCTCTCTCTCTTCTCTATCAATGTACATACTCATCTCTACTATCCTTGTTTATTTCTGTGTGTGCGAGTGTGTATCTTTTGTTTCAAGTAATATAAATGTTTTTGATTCATTTCAGTCAACCTATCTGTGTTATCTATCACTGTTAGGGCTTTTTAGAGCCTTTAGAATAATATGTGGTTGTTGAGTGTGTATTTTTGTTTGGTTTATTGACAGTTTCACCTACAAATTGATTGATTGATACAATAAGTGGATCATTCAAATTATAGGGAGAGAAAAACTAGGGTAACCTTGTGCTATTCCTCTCCCAAATTTAAATAACACAGTCCGAAATAGATTGTCTCGTAGTTGTTCACAAAATTTTCAGTCATCCATAAAGTGGATTTTTAAATTTAGATTAAAATTGAATTGATACATTCTCCAATGTATGAAAATGATGACTCATATACTCGATTTGAAGCACAAATTACGTCTAATACTAGAATTTACTCTATTAACAGAGATATTGTGGAATTTCTTCATATCAAGGTAGAATAAAAACGATATTGTCAGTTCCACATAAACTATGTAGAACTTGAGGGAATCAGGAAATTAGGGCTGACAAATAGTTTTCGAATAGTAGCGCTCAACGAATTTCCAATTCAACCAAGTTGTCAATATTTGTAGTAGCAGAAGTCTTCGGGTGATTCACAAAATTTATCTTGGATTATCGTTTAATAATAATTTGAAATTAGGAACTTATGAAGATTAAGGTAGAATGAGCAGTTAAACAGTTCCAGTTACAATAAAGTTGAAAGTTTCATTTGATGTAAAAGTTTCACATTAACGATGTGGAACTGACAATAACGTTTCTATCTCACCTTAATGTATTTCACTTCATTCCACATACGTTAGTTATTCAACAATAAATAATCATTTCTGGTTATTCCAATAATATTCGCAAAAATCATAATCAATTTCAACCAGCACTATTCTGATTTGTAGTTTCAGATTGATGATTTTTTGGTGTAAGAATTGAAATGAACATAAAATACAATCATGATATTTGGACAATTTGTGATGAAAATAGGAAATACGAGGAGTTTTGGGCAATAGCCTGTTTTTCATTGTATTGTTTCCTCTATCCAATAGATTTCATTGTTAACTGAAGCCGATAGTCGTAGTAGTTGTTTTTGGTCAAGCTACTCGTATGTGACGCTGGTAGTCTCTCATACTGTGCCGTTCAGACAGACAAGACAAGACAAGCTCAGTTAGTCAAGACAAGACAAAACATAATCAGACACGTTTAGTCACAATACTTCACATTGCTGCTTGTGACGCAGCTCACACTGATTAAACATGTCTTCATAAGCAACTATGTGAAGTATTGTGACTAAACGTGACTGATCATGTCTTGTCTTGCCTTGACTAACACTCCCAACAACACAGCAATAAATAATAAGATAACTCCTACTGATTACCAGGTGAAACTGTCAATGATTCTTGGTGAACCTTTTTTAATTTTTGATTTGTCTGACATAAACCAACAAATAAATTCTGCACTAAATGTAATTAATCTATGTTGTGGTATGCATGGGTGTCAAGTATTCATTGATCAGTGTGTAGAGCAGCTGAGTAAATAATGTAATAGTGTAATTGGTACATCACGTGTAGAGTGTATAACTATAGTGAGGTCCACGTTATAATGGCAGTGGAGAGAGATGGGAGAACAACGTTACCGATTCTCTGCCTTGTCACTGCCTTCTATAGAGGATATTGATATTCTGATTGTGATATTCAATTCAATTTTTAATTCAAAATTTATTCATTTTGCACATCAATACATGAAATATTGACAAAAATAATTGAAAATGATTGTTTGTTGACATAATTTACCCACATTAACTGGTTATTCTTGTTTAAAATAATCAACTATTCATTTATTTATTTCATTAGCAATTACAGATCATAATTATAATACATTTAATAATAATATGATCGGGAGAAGACAACAGGCATAGCCCAAAACTGTCTCTCCCAAATTTTTACAAATAAGAGTTTCAAAAAAGAATAAGGTTAAGATTTCACTTTCACTTCAAAAAGTACAATTTCCACATCAAAACTAATGACTAAACTGAAAATTTTGAATTTTTTAATTTGAAAACTGATTAAAAACAGAAATATTTCACTCAAATCTCTACAAATTAGAAATTTTCGAGTAATTTTCTAAAATTTTGAGCCAGAAGAGAAACACAACTTCACTATTAGCACAGCTGATTATATATTATTCGTCAATAGTATATATTTCTCAATGGAAAAATGATGAATTTCCATTTTAGAGGTTGAATTATTCCTATTTCTACATCGTAAAAACGATCTGGCAACGTTGTGGAGCTAGAAAAGGATTGCGCTATCTGATTTGTCGAATTATAGACGAGGCAAAACCGATGTTAATCGAATACTGCCTTCATATTAACTGTTCATTCTAAGTAATAATGACTAATTGTATTTTATTTGTCAGGAAAATATATTTCTCAATGATGAATTCCAATGATTTTAGATCGAATATTTATATTAATCTACAATTCAACATCATGAACAAAGATCTGGCAAAGTTGTGGAGCTAGATAAGGATAGCTCTATCTGCTTTGTCGAATCATAGACAATGATAGCAACACCAATGTTAATTGAATATTGACTTTATTAAGTGGATCCCACAGGAAATTTGCACTATGTCTATAGTGAGGTCCACGTTATAATGGCAGTGTTAGATTAGCAATGGTATTGCTATCCTTGTCTATCATTCAACAACGCGCATAGCGCTACCTCTTCCTCACTTTGCTCTGTTGCCAGATTGTCTTTTAACAATGTAGCAATGATGATTAATAACCAAGTTATTGAATTGAATTGAATTTATTGCCAAAACTACAAATACATATTTGTACAATATTAATTACAAGAGTAAACAATACAAATAAACATTTTATTCAATCTCAATTATAGAAATTCATTATGAAAGATTTATATCTTGCATAATAAAAATAGAATTGATTATTTCAAACGAGAACAGAAAGTTAATATTGCATCAATGAACCTGTATCAAAAAACCACAGATTTATTGATACTAAGAAAGACCGGTTTCGGTTATTACACCATTGTCAATCTCTGATAAACTAAAACCAAATTCTGGAGCAGCAGAATTTATACTAGTGGGCGAGTACTGCTATTGGTCAAGGGCATGAACGCCTGCCATTGGCCCAGCTAGACAGTCTCCTCCCACTCAACGGTGTCACAAGTAACAGGAGTCGGAGCTTGAGTGGGAGGAGACTGTCTAGCTGGGCCAATGGCAGGCGTTCATGCCCTTGACCAATAGCAGTACTCGCCTACTAGTATAAATTCTGCTGCTCTTGTATTTAGTTCTAGTTTATCAGAGATTGACAATGGTTAAACAACCGAAACCGGTCTTTCTAAGTATCAATAAATCTGTGGCTTTTGACAATTCTTAGTCGTTTCCATTTAATATGAATAATTACCACAATATCAACTCTTCAACTACACAAAAATTGGAATAAAACCTGTATCAGTCACCGTCTATAGGAGGCATTGACAAGACAGAGCATCGGCGACGTTGTTCTCCTATCTTTCTCCACTGCCATTATAACGTGGACCTCATTATAGTGTTAGTGTAAGTACGCTCTACACTATGTGTGTGTAGTGTAAATGTACGTATTAGGGGCATGTCAGAAACAAAATTGACTTCATACCCGGGAGGCTGGTACACATTCATAGGAGGCTGGTACACATTCATGTGAGGCTGGTTCACATTCATGTGAGGCTGGTTCACATTCTTGTGAGGCTGGTTCACATTCATGTGAGGCTGGTTCACATTCATGTGAGGCTGGTTCACATTCATGTGAGGCTGGTTCACATTCATGTGAGGCTGGTTCACATTCATGTGAGGCTTGTTCACATTCATGTGAGGCTGGTTCACATTCATGTGAGGCTGGTTCACCTCCATATGAGGCTGGTACACATTCATGGGATGCTGGTTCACATTCATGTGAGGCTGGTTCACATCTATGTGAGGCTGGTTCACATTCATGTGAGGCTGGTTCACATCTATTTGAGGCTGGTACATATTCATGTGAGGCTGGTTCACATTCATGTGAGGCTGGTTCACATTCATGTGAGGCTGGTTCACATCCATATGAGGCTGGTACACATTCATGGGATGCTGGTTCACATTCATGTGAGGCTGGTTCACATCTATGTGAGGCTGGTTCACATTCATGTGAGGCTGGTTCACATCTATTTGAGGCTGGTACATATTCATGTGAGGCTGGTTCACATTCATGTGAGGCTGGTTCACATCTATTTGAGGCTGGTACATATTCATGTGAGGCTGGTTCACATTCATGTGAGGCTGGTTCACATCTATTTGAGGCTGGTACATATTCATGTGAGGCAGGTACACATTCATGTGAGGCTGGTTCACATTCATGTGAGGCTGGTTCACATCTATTTGAGGCTGGTACATATTCATGTGAGGCTGGTTCACATCTATGTGAGGCTGGTTCACATTCATGTGAGGCTGGTTCACATTCATGGGAGACAAGTTTTACACAATTTTATAGTGTACAACTATTTACAACACAATTTTCTACAACGATTATTTCTATAGTGATGTTATCTAGAAGTTCATCTATCCTTGAACTCATATGAGATCAATTTGAAGTGAAATTTTGAATCAAGGTTAATTTCAATATTTGCAGTAGCAGAAGTCTTTGGGGTGATTTGCAGCATTTTATTAGGATTTTCTTTCAAGAATAATTGATGATCCATCAGCATTCGAATAATTACAATATCTCAGTAATTTCTATCTGTAGAATTCCAATCGTTAACAAGAGTTATCTATCAATTAGAAGTTCATGAACCCTTGAGTTCATATTATAAAATACGGAGTAAATCATATGTATGGGAACCCTTCAATAAATTGGAGACAATACTGTAACTTTCAGGATAAGTTATAAGTCGAATACTCTACCTTTCGATGTATTACTAAGGGGGTGACTCATAAGGGGGTGACTTAGGGGTTGTAACTGAAATATTTTGAATGTAAACACCCATTGGGTGGTACCTGATTTTGAAGGCCCTTTTAGAACAAGGAAGATGACATCAATTGAAATGTTCTAAGATGCTCTCTTCCAAAATGGCGGCTGATTGAAGTTTTGAGGCAAAAGTCCGGAATAATGAGGAGGATACAGCTATCTGATTTGTCTAATGACAGACAAATCAGATTCTAACATTATAACGTAGATCTTATCACAGATGAATAATGAAAAATATAATCAAAATTCAAATACGAATTAATTTTCTCGAGGCATGGAACAATGAACGTACAGGCCAAATCAAAACATAAAAATGAATGACCAAATGAGTTTGAATTAGGCTAATAGATAGAACAATAGGTCCAGCAAAATTATTTCTTCGATATATGTGAATATTCTCCATTTAAGTGATAATAATGTAAAATATTTCTTCCATGTTTGGTTTTGAAGCATCTAAATTTGAAAATGTACTTTGTGAAAATAATTGAGGACTGAAATTGTTGTGAAGTGAACAACTACAAGACTTGAGCTGCGTTTACACCAAAGTTATTAACAAAATGAACCAAGCTATTAATCCTCATAGACTCTATTAGATTGAATATAAATTATCACACACATGATGAACATATGTTTTTGTCAAGTTCCGCTCAATCCAATAGAATCTATGAGGATCAAGTTATCAACATTTTGTTAATTACTTTGGTGTAATCTCAGCTGCGTTTACACCACAGTTATTAAACACAAGATGTTGATAACTTAATCCTTATAGATTCTTTTAGATTGAACGGAACTTGACAAACACATATGTTCATCATGTGTATGATAAGTTATGTTCAGTCCAATAGAATCTATTAGGATAAAGTTACTAATATTTTATTGATAAATTTGGTGTAAACACAGCTTAACCTATTTCGGACGATGTGTAACCTCATCCAAATTTGGGAGAGGAATAGCACAAGGTTACCTTATTTTTCCTCTACCTATCATTTTGATGATATACTTATTGTATGAATCATTGGAGAATGAAGAATAAATGAGTTTGAATTAGGCAAATAGATAGACAAATAAATGAAAAGAGAATTGTTATCCAATAAGCTTCTAGAAAAGCTTTGGAAAAGCTCTGGAAAAGCACTCAATGACCATAATTCGACAAAATTACCATTCAAATTGAATGCAATAAAATGGCGGTGCATTTCAGAATGGTAATTGCAGTCAAATTAGCTGAGTCTCATTTTCCCATTCCAAGCTGTAAAATCGGTAATAAAATGGTTTCAGTGTGTATCGACCTGTAGTGAGGCAGCATCAAATTGACATTGTGTTGCTATCCTTGTCTATCATGCGACAAAACAGATAGCACTATCCTTCTCAAGCTCTGCAATGCTGCCTGATCGGTTTTTAACAATATAAAAATCCAATTGACACAGTCTTCAAATTTATTCATGGAAATTCATCATAGAATCACTGATATAGTATATTCCGCACCTAGAGCAGAAAATGAGATTTTCCGGCTCGAAATCGGTTTTCAAGTCCAAGGCCGTAGGCTGAGGACTAGAAAAGATTGAGAGCCGGAAAAACATTTTTGCCCGTGGTGTGAACGCTATTTTTCGCCACACACAAAAATAAACATTATATATATGAGAATAGTTGTTTACTAAGCACTTCCGAAAGCAGAAGTGGAAGGTGATAGCTCTAGCAAATCTGAAGTAATCTGAAGTAATCAGGAAATTGTCCAAGTATTTTATTTTTTATTCTGATTTGTCTAAATAACCTAAAAGATGATGTTCAATATTTTGTGGGAGGTAGAGTTTATACTTTCTATTCTTCCAAATGACAATAAGATGATATTATTATAAATGTTTTAATTATTGAATAATGAACACAAATAATGAAGAGTTTTTTGATCAGCTGTTTTTTGATTAGTTCCTTTCTTAGTTCCATGTTAGCGGCTGGAAAGGGCACTCTTTCCGGCCTAGGCCGGAAAGAAACCTGTTCTGACGTCAGACGAGAGTCGTCTGCAAACAATGTCTTTCAGATCTACGTAGGGACTGGAAAACAGCTGCTTTCTGTGCAGTGTGGCGGAAAAATCTAATTAACACAGTCTTCAATTTCATTCATGAAAATTCATCATTAAATCACTGAGAAATATTTTTTCCTACAAGTAGAACATGGTGGATTATTTAAAACAAGAATGAAAAGTTGATCCTTATTACATAGTTTTCACTTGTATCAGATATTCTTCAAAGAAGGCATTGACAAGCCAGAGAATCGGCAAAGCTGTTCTACTACCTTCCTTCACTGCCATTATAACGTGGACCTCACAATATTATCAACTGAACTTTTCGAATTATGAACTGGAGAATCGTGTATTGATTTCATAGCCAGCTATTTTACGAGTAAGTAGTAGTTCTGTGAACAGTAGACCTCGCGTTCAGTGAGTTACATTGACCTGTTGTTATGTTCTCTCAAAAATTAATAAATAATTCATTAATTAGAAATGTCTAGAAAAATCCTAACATAGAGCTTTCTGTCCTATCGTACCGTGACGGGTCGTCCCGGAATGTGAGTGTGAGCGCTGTTATCAGGTCTGGCTGCAACTGTCTACAATGTTGATGGAAAGATACATTTTCAAGATGTTCGATTTTTGAACGGGTAGTATTATAGTCCACTAGACAGCTGATTTATGATGAATAATTCATAGTCTGATTTTCACGGTAATATTGCGTATGAAGGAGGCTCCTTTTTCCTTTTATATTATCCTTGAAATGCAAAATTTCCAAGAACCTTGTATATACGTCGACGCGCAATTTTAAAAGGAACATACCTGTCAAATTCCATGAAAATCTATTACCGCGTTTCGCCGTAAAAACATATAAACCTATAAACATTCAAACATTAAAACATCAAGAGAAAAGCCAAACCGTCGACTTGAATCTTAGACCTCACTTCGCTTGGTCAATTACTATAGTATACAGTAGAACCTCTATAATTCTCAGTTGACGGGACCAAGCGTTCACTACGAATTATGGAGCAACGAATTATAGAGATCGATTTTACCTGTAGAAATCTGAGGACAAAATTGGAATTATAGGAAATTTTTTAAAACTACTGTACAATAAACATTGTGCTGAAACTAAATAATTGGATGGGGTGTGAATGGAAGATTACCGTTCATTTTTAGAAAAGAATATTGAAGGAAAGCAAAGATAATATGGGAAGGAGGGAAATGGGAGAGAATTTAGGAAGAGAAAGAAGAAGAAGAAGATGGAGAAAAAGGAGAAGAAGGATAAGAAGGATAAGAAGAAGAAGAAGAAGAAGAGAAATGAGAAGAAGGAGGAGAAGAAGAAGGAGGAGGAGAAGAATGAGAAGGAGGAGAAGAAGAGGGAGAAGAAGAAGGAGAGAAGAAGAAGAAGAATAAGGAGAATATGAAGAAGAAGGAGAAGAAGGAGGAGGAGAGGAAGAAGAAGAAGGAGAAGAGGAAGAAGAAGAAGAAGAAGAAGGAGAAGGAGGATAAGAAGATGAAGGAGAAAAAGAAGAAAAAGAAGAAGGAGGAGTCAAGGTTTATGGCGGTTTCACTTCATGGTTGCAGGTTCATGGTAGGTTTTGAGAGAGGTTTTACTTGAATAGTAGTTGCACGGGTGATTCTCCAAAGGGAGAGAAAGAGCAAAAGTAGTAAGTCCCAGAAAAGCGAGCAAGTCAACTTTAACGGCACAGACAGTACGTGCCGACTGTGTCGTGGTCGTGGTCGTGCCGTAGTCGTGTCGTGAACGTGATGTATAAAGGCGCTTGCGGATCCTCGCAATTGAAGTGGTGGCTGTAAAAAGTCTTCGCTGAAAACGTTCTCTCCGGCTTCATCAAGTTTCCCTCGTAAAAAAGAACTCGCTTTTTTCTAGTATTCTTCTACAAATTTTAAATTGTTGGGTTTTCATACCCTATTGTTTCCCACTCACCCCCTCCTCCTCCTTCTTCTCCTTCTCCTTCTTCTTCTTCTTCTTATTCATCTGCTTCTCCTTCTTTTTCTCCTCCTCCTTCTTCTCTTTCTCGTTCTTCTACATCTTCTTCTTCTTCTTCTTCTCCTTTTCTTCTTCTCCTCCTGTTCCTTCTTCTTCTTCTTCTCGTTCTTCTTCTTCTTCTTTTTCTTCTTTCTTCTTCTTCTTCTTCTTCTCTCCTTCTTCTCTTCTTCTTCCTCTCGTCTTCTTCAAGAGTACGTTGAGTTTTCAGTTCATCAAGTTTTTGATTATGCCATTGCGAAGCACAGGTCACCTGCTAGTATGATATAAGATTTAAGTATGAATGTACCTACTTTTCCAAAATTCAATTCATCTCGCATCAATGTTATCGACATCCACATGTTATTATACCAGGTAACCCGTGCTCCGCAAGGTTCTCATAAAAAACTTGACAAACTGAAAACTTGATCTACCGAAATCTTGAACAATTCATAATAGCCTTTAACCATCCTCGATGAATTATATTAAGAATCTATATGCAAAATTATTTCAAGTTAAGGCTGCACAAAGGCTAAAAATAAACTTTTTACTCGTGATATTTTCAAAAGTTTCTAAATTTGTATATCATCAAGCTATCAAAATGAAAGAGTTTTCTCAGGAAAACATTTTTTTTCTGATCATAACTTTTGAGATATGAGTGCCAAAAGTTCAAATTTTTGGGACAGAACATTTCAAATTCGGTAGGAAATAGATCCATGAGATCTAGAGGATATATTCTTCATGGTATTGTTGATCTAGTAAAACAAAAAATTACTGAAAATATCAATTTTTACTTTCCTTGCCCTATTACCATAGGTGAGGAAAGTATTGCTTTCCGAAAAAAATTAAGGTACCCCAATTTCTATATTTCCATACGTTTCAAGGTCCCCAGAGTCTAAAAAAGTGGTTTTTGGGTATTGGTCTGTATGTGGTGTGTATATGAGTGTATGTGCGTCTGTGGCACGATATCTCATCTTAATTAACGGAATGACTGAAATTTGGAACTAAGGTCCTTCCCCTATAAGGATCCGACACGAACAATTTCCATCAAATGCAATTCAAGATGGCGGCTAAAATGGCGAAAATGTTGTCAAAAACAGGGTTTTTCGCGATTTACTCGAAAACGGCTTGAACGATTTGATCACATTCATACCTGAAAAAGCATAGATAAGTTCTATCAACTGCCACTAGTCCCATACCTGTAAAAAATTCAGGAGCTCCGCCCCATCTATGCAAAGTTTGATTTCAGATTTTACAATTTGATTGATTTACAATTTAAACTAAAAATTCCAATGGAAATATTGAGGCATGAAAATCTCACAATTGATGTCCAGTAAACATTTTCACCTAGAATGGAAATAAGCTCAAAGTTCGAGAAAATAAGATTATTCAATTGCCAACTGTTGGCAAGTGTTGATTATATTAAATCATCACTATGAACAGATAGCAGACTCGTGTGTCTGCAGCGTTATTGTCCTGTCATCAGCTGGCTTAGTCTTCGAATACTAGACTATTTTTAGATGCACGTGAACACTAGCGTCAGTTGATCGATTTTCATAAACGGCAAGGAAAGTTGTGTGAGTGCGCCACACCAGATTTTCAAGATAGTTATTAGTTGAGTAATTTTTGGTAGATTGAATAACTTTTCCAAAAAAATTATATCTTTAGAAAATTTTTGTTCCACTAGATCGACAATACCATGAAGATCCACTGAATCTCATGAATTTATATCGTACCGAATTTGAAATGTTCTGTCCCAAAATACAAACTTCAATCGCTCATATCTCAGAAGTAATGATCGGAAAAAAAACATGTTTTCCTGAGAAAACTTTTTCATTTGATAGCTTGATGATATACGAATCGAAAAACTTTGTAAAATATCACGAGTAGAAATTTCATTTTTAGCCTTTGCACAACCTTTATCAGTTGAGTAGTTGAGACGAGATTATGCGTCATTCGTGAATTTCCTATCCCCTACGTGTATAAGCCAGTTCTTTTCTCATGTAACATCATTTTATTGTTTGAAATGACCCAAAATCTCTCACTAATAACATGCGATGCAAATAGAAATTGTTGCATCATTGAGGAGAGCTCATCAGCGTGCCTTGGTTTGCACTGAAACAAACTTGCAGTGATCAACTATCATTGAAGCGGCCATAATCATCTAATATTGGTCCAATCATGATAAAATACATACAATCTGTCCAAATGGCCGCTGTGTGAGTGAATGAAGACTTCAGGACAATATTTATATATGATATTTAGGACCGTTTGCAAAGTACAGAAAAACTGTATCAAGTTAATCAAGTTTAAGCTAATCTGAAAGTTTAAACTTGAATCGGTTTTCTCAGTGCATTTACTAATCCAGTTCAAGTTAAACTAGTTTAGCGTTAAGTGGGTAATAGAATGTCATCGTTTTATATATCAGGGAAAGCTGATTTTACAGGAAATTTGTTATTTGTTTACTTACCATCAGTAAATTGAGGTTATGTAGCTACTATTCCTTGTTAACATTTCACAGAGTAAGCTGTACAGTAAATAAAGTGAGAAGCGTTCAAAAAATGATGAAATGCTATATTAATATATCTTAGAATGTTTATAGAAGAGCGATTTTGTTACGCTTAAATCTACTACGGTCTACCTCGTTTATTAGTAATCTCTCGAAAGCAAAATATCTCAGTTATGAGTTATTAAAAATATGTTTCCCAATCAAAGACTACTGTTGGAAATTGTCTTATTTTCTATCAAGTGCTTTATTCAATCAAATACTGGATTGGCAGTTGCTTTACTCAAGCAAAACCGTCAAGAAAATTCTCTATTATCCCAGAAATTTGAATCATTCGTTTTTGCCCAATTTTTCTCAGTCTTGAAATTTCTTTGCAGTCATCTTTATTAATCGCATTAAAAAATTCTATCAATTCCTCCATTATAATATTATTATCACATTCAAATAATTATTCACTAACCTAAATCAATAATATTATTATCGTCACAGAAGCATACAAAACAACCGTCGAAAAATAATTCCCTATCAGCTGTTCCCCATAAATCTTTACAGATGTCAAGCTAATCCAAATTATTTGGTTTGAACCTCTTGCTTGGAGGTTTAAACTTCCCAGAGTTTAAACTCAATGAAGAGTCAAGATGATTCTGTGCAAACGGAACTTTAGTTTAATCCAAAAAAAAAACCAGATTTGTTTTAAGCGTTAGCTTAAATTTACACTGTGCAAACGGCCCATAAGATATGTTTCTTACCCAGGAACAATGCCCTATAGAGTTCATAAACACTCTGTATAGTTCGAGTACAAAACCCTACCGGAATAAATCATGTAACTCGTGGAATCGATAACACAACGGTATCTTTTCCAAGATGCATGCAGCTAAGGAATAGAAATACAGAGTCGATTGAAAATAGAAAATAATGTGAACAGATATTGCAGTGCTGTATCGAATAAGAATACCCAAGCAGCTGATGAGAATTGGAAAATATAAAAATATGAATTTGGAATAAATGGTGTAAGGGAGCGAAAGGACAGAGAGTATGTGTCAGAGATAAAGAGAGAGAAAAAAAAGAAAGATGGAGAGTTGAAATAACAGCATGTAATCGACCAAAAAAAAAAAACATATGGATAAAAACGATATAATGGTGAGGAGAAGAAAGAGAGATGGAACTGAGACGGAGTAATAATGAAAAAAGAAGAAGGTGTGAGGGAGAGAGACAGAGAGAGAAAGAGAGAAACATGAAGAGTTTGAATAATCGACCAAACGGAAGATGGAAAGGTAAAGATGGAAAGGGAGTGAGAGAGAGGCTACAAAAAATAGAGAAAGAGTGAGAGATAGGGGAAAGTGAGAAGAAGGAGGAGAGAGAGACAAGAGAG
>NC_052504.1:100124197-100184839 GCF_014356525.2 Nilaparvata lugens
ACGTGGACCTCACTATATACCCAACTCTACAATAGACAATACAGAACAATGTCTACTCTCTCGCTCTCTCTCTTCTCTATCAATGTACATACTCATCTCTACTATCCTTGTTTATTTCTGTGTGTGCGAGTGTGTATCTTTTGTTTCAAGTAATATAAATGTTTTTGATTTAATTCAGTCAACCTATCTGTGTTATCTATTACTGTTAGGGCTTTTTAGAGCCTTTAGAATAATATGTGGTTGTTGAGTGTGTATTTTTTGTTTGGTTTATTGACAGTTTCACCTACAAATTGATTGATTTATACAATAAGTGGATCATTCAAATTATAGGGAGAGAAAAACTAGGGTAACCTTGTGCTATTCCTCTCCCAAATTCAGATAGCACAGTCCGAAATAGGTTAAGTCTCGTAGTTGTTGACAAAATTTTCAGTCTCCCATAAAGTGGATTTTTAAATTTAGATTAAAATTGAATTGATACATTCTCCAATGTATGAAAATGATGACTCATATACTCGATTTGAAGCACAAATTACGTCTAATACTAGAATTTACTCTATTAACAGAGATATTGTTAAATTTCTTCATATCAAGGTGGAATAAAAACGATATTGTCAGTTCCACGTAAATTATGTAGAACTTGAGGGAATCAGGAAATTACGGCTGACAAATAATTTTCGAATAGTAGCGCTCATTAAATTTTCATCTAGCTGTTGTCAATATTTGTAGAAGCAGAAGTCTTCGAGGTGATTTACAAAATGTATTTTGATTATCGGTGATTAATGATTAGAAATTAGGAACTTATGAGAATTAAGGTAGAATCAGCAGTTAAATAGTGAACAGTTGAAGTTCCACGTAAAGTTGAAAGTTTCATCTAAAGTAAAAGTTTACATAAACTATGTGGAACTGACAATACTGTTTTTATTTCACCTCAATGTATTTTACTTCATTTCACATAAGTTAGTTAACAATAAATAATCATTTCTGGTTATTCCAATAATATTCGTAAAATCATGATCAATTTCAACCAGTACTATTCTGATTTGTAGTTTCAGATTGATGATTTTTTGGTGTAAGAATTGAAATGAACATAAAATACAATCATGATATTTGGACAATTTGTGATGAAAATAGGAAATACGAGGAGTTTTGGGCAATAGCCTGTTTTTCATTGTATTGTTTGCTCTATCCAATTTACATAACCTAATTATCCAAATATAAAATATCCAATTAAATAACCTATAAAATGTATACAGATTTCTTGTTAACTGAAGCCGATAGTCGTAGTAGTTGTTTCTGGTCAAGCTACTCGTATGTGACGCTGGTAGTCTCTCATACTGTGCCGTTCAGACAGACAAGACAAGACAAGTTCAGTTAGTCAAGACAAGACAAGACATAATCAGACACGTTTAGTCACCATATCCACATTGCTGCTTGTGACGCAACTCACATTGATTAAACATGTCTTCATAAGCAACTATGTGAAGTATTGTGACTAAACGTGACTGATCATGTCTTGTCTTGCCTTGACTAACAGGTGTGTGCCTAGCCTAACACTCCCAACAACACAGCAATGAATAATAAGATAACTCCTACTGATTACCAGGTGAAACTGTCAATGATTCTTGGTGAACCTTTTTTATTTTTGATTTGTCTGACATAAACCAACAAATAAATTCTGCACTAAATGTAATTAATCTATGTTGTGGTATGCATGGGTGTCAAGTATTCATTGATCAGTGTGTAGAGCAGCTGAGTAAATAATGTAATAGTGTAATTGGTACATCACGTGTAGAGTGTAAAACTATAGTGAGGTCCACGTTATAATGGCAGTGAAGAAACATAGGAGAACAACGTTACCGATTCTCTGCCTTGTCACTGCCTTCTATAGAGGATATCGATATTCAATCCAATTTTCAATAATTAAAAATTCATTAATTTTGCACATCAATATATAAAATATTGACAAGAATAATTGTTTACATAATTGACATAATTCACATAGGATGTGCAAAGGCTAAAAATAAACTTTCTACTCGTGATATTTTTCGATTCTTATATGATCAAGCTATCAAGATGAAAAGTTTATTCAGGAAAACACTTTTTTGATCATTACTTTTTGAGATATGAACGCCTAAAGTTGAAATTTTGGGACAGAACATTTCAAATTCGGTAAGAGATGAATCTATGAGATTCAGAGGATTGAGGCTGTTGTTGATCTAGTGAAACGAAAATTTTCTAAATATATCAATTTTTAAATAGTTATTCAATTTACTAAAAATAACTTTTAGTTGAGTTAGACTGTCTAGCTGGGCCAATGGCAGGCATTCATGCCGTTGACCAATAGCAGTACTCGCCTACTAGTATAAATTCTACTGCTCTTGTAGACTATTTAGTTTCAGTTTATCAGAGATGACAATGGTTTAACAACCGAAACCGGTCTTTCTAAGTATCAATAAGTCTATGGGTTTTGACAATTTCTTAGTCGTTTCCATTTAATATGAATAATTACCACAATATCAACTCCTCAACTACACAAAAATTGAAATAAAACCTGTATCAGTCACCGTCTATAGGAGACATTGACAAGACTGAGCATCGGCAACATTGTTCTCCTATCTTTCTCAACTGCCATTATAACGTGGACCTCATTATAGTGTTTGTGTGAGTACGCTCTACACTATGTGTGTGTAGTGTAAATGTACGTATTAGGGGCATGTCAGAAACAAAATTGACTTCATACCCGGGAGGCTGGTACACATTCATAGGAGGCTGGTACACATTCATGTGAGGCTGGTACACATTCATGTGAGGCTGGTTCAAATTCATGTGAGGCTGGTACACATTCATGTGAGGCTGATTCACATTCATGTGAGGCTGGTTCACATTCATAGGAGGCTGGTACACATTCATGTGAGGCTGGTTCACATTCATGTGAGGCTGGTTCACATTCATGTGAGGCTGGTACACATTCATGTGAGGCTGGTTCACATTCATGTGAGGCTGGTTCACATTCATGTAAGGCTGGTTCACATTCATGTGAGGCTGTTTCACATTCATAGGAGGCTGGTTCACATTCAGTTAGGTGTGTTCACGTTCATGTGAGCTGTTCACATTCATGGGAGGCTGGTTCACATTAATGTGAGGCTAGTTCACATCATGTGAGGCTGGTCACATTCATGGGAGCTGGTCACATTCATGTGAGGCTAGTTCACATTCATGTGAGGCTGGTTCACATTCATGGGAGGCTGGTTCACATTCATGTGAGGCTAGTTCACATTCATGTGAGGCTGGTTCACATTCATGTGAGGCTAGTTCACATTCATGAGAGACGAGTTTCACACAGTTTTATAGTGTACAACTTTTTACAACATATTTTTCTACAATAATTTCTATAGTGATGTTATCCAGAAGTTCCTCTATCCTTGAACTGATATGAGATCAATCAAAGGTGGAATTTCAAATCGAGGATAATATTTCAATATTTACAGTAGCAGAAGTCTTTGGGGTGATTTACAGCATTTTATTAATATTTTCGTTCAAGAATAATTAATTATTCATTAGCATTGAATAATTACAATATCTCAGTGATTTTCATCCGTATAATAAAAATTGTTAACTAGAGTTCTATCATTTAGAAGATCATGAGCCCTTGAGCTGATATTATAAAATACGGAGTGAGTCATATGTTGGAAACCCTTCAATAAATTGGAGACTGTTGTAGATATAATACTGTACCTTTCAGGATAAGTTATATTGGTCGAGTACTCTACCTTTTGAGGTACTACTGAATTTCAACCCCTCATGAGGGTTGACTTGGGGGTTGTAACTGAAATGTTTTGAATGTAAACACCCATTGGGTGGTACCTCATTTTGAATGCCCTTTTAAAACAAGAAAGATGACATCAATTGAAATTTTCTAAGATACTCTCTTCCAAAATGGCGGCTGATTGAAGTTTTGAGGCAAAAAGTCCGGAATAATGAGGTGGATACTGTATCAGCTATCTGATTCGTCTAATGACAGACAAGGATAGCATCTAATGTTGATCAGATTCTAACATTATAACGTAGATCTTATCACAGATGAATAATGAAAAATAAAATTCAAATACGAATTAATTTTCTCGAGGCATGGAACAATGAACGTACAGGCCAATTCAAAACATCAAAATAAATGACCAAATGAGTTTGAATTAGGCTAATAGATAGAACAATAGGTCCAGCAAAATTATTTCTTCGATATATGTGAATATTCTCCATTTTAGTGATAATAATGTAAATATTTCTTCCATGTTTGGTTTTGAAGCATCTGTATTTGAAAATGTACTTTGTGAAAATAATTAAGGACTGGAATTGTTGTGAAGTGAACAACTACAAGACTTGAGCTGTGTTTACACCAAAGTTATCAACAAAATGAACCAAGTTATTAATCCTCATAGACTCTATTAGATTGAATATAAATTATCACACACATGATGAACATATGTGTTTGTCATGTTCCGCTCAATCTAATAGAATCTATGAGGATCAAGTTATCAACATTTTGTTAATTACTTTGGTGTAAACTCAGCTGCGTTTACACCACAGTTATTAAACACAAGATGTTAATAACTCATTCTTTATAGATTGTATTAGATTGAACGGAACTTGACAAACACATATGTTCATCATGTTGTGTATGATAAGTTATTTTCAGTCCAATAGAATCTATTGGGATTAAGTTATTAATATTTTGTTAATAAATTTGGTGTAAACACAGCTTCAACCTATTTCGGACTATGTGTAACCTCATCTAAATTTGGGAGAGGAATAGCACAAGGTTACCTTATTTTTCCTCTACCTATCATTTTGATGATGTACTTATTGTATAAATCATTAAATAATGAAGAATAAATGAGTTTGAATTAGGCTAATAGATGGACAAATAAATGAAAAGAGAATTGTTATCCAATAAGCTTCTAGAAAAGCTTTGGAAAAGCTCTGGAAAAGCTCTCAATGACCATAATTCGACAAAATTACCATTCAAATTGAATGCAATAAAATGGCGGTGCATTTCAGAATGGTAATTGCATCCGAAGTCAAATTAGCTGAGTCTCATTTACCCATTCCAAGCTGTAAAATCGGCAATAGAATGGTTTCAGTGTGTATCGACCTGTAGTGGAGTGCACGTTACAATGGCAGTATCAAATTGACATTGGTGTTGCTATCCTTGTCTATCATTCCACAAAGCAGATAGCGCTATCCTTCTCAAGCTCTGCAATGCTGCCTGATCGGTTTTCAACAATATAAAAATCCAATTGACACAGTCTTCAAATTTATTCATGGAAATTCATCATAGAATCACTGATATAGTATATTTCGCACCTAGAGCAGAAAATGAGATTTTTCCGACTCGAAATCGGTTTTCAAGTCCGAGGCCGTAGGCCGAGGACTAGAAAAGACTGAGAGCCAGAAAAACATTTTTGCCCGTGGTGCGAACGCTATTTTTCGCCACACACAAAAATAAACAATATATATATGAGAAAAGTTGTTTACTAAGCACTTCCGAGAGCAGAAGTGGAAGGTGATAGCTCAAGCAAATCTGAAGTAATCTAATATCAGGAAATTGTCCAAGTATTCTATTTTTTTTTCTGATTTGTCCAATAACCTAAAAGATGATGTTCAATTATGTGAGGTTGAGTTTATACTTTTATATTCTTTCAAATGATAAGAAGATGTTATTATTATAAATGTTTTAATCATTGAATAATGAACACAAATAATGAAGAGTTTTTTGATCAGCTTTTTTTGATTAGTTCCTTTTCTTATTTCCATGTTAGGGCTGGAAAGGGCACTCTTTCCGGCCTAGGCCGGAAAGAAACCTGTTCTGACGTCAGACGAGAGTCGTCTGCAAACAATGTCTTTCAGATCTACGTAGGACTGGAAAACAGCTGCTTTCTGTGCAGTGTGGCAAAAAATATTTTTTTTTGCAGAAGAAGCTGTTCTCCCGTCCTACGTAGATCTGAAAGACCTTGTTAGCAGACGACTCTCGTCTGACGTCAGAAAAGGGTTTCTTCCCGGCCTAGGACGGAAAATGAACTCTTTCCAGATGCTAACATGGAAGTCCGTAGTTAATAAGCCATCCGCTAGATCGGGCGAGTGTCAACTTTTATTATTTCAGTTCGAATTTTGAATCAAATTAATTCAGCATTCGCTTCGCAACCATTTTCATTCAATTATTAATTGTTGATTAGCGCATTCCAAATTTTCAAAAATGCTTGAAGATGACGACGCCCGTGATATTCCAAGTGAAATTTTAAGAGAATCTGAAATCCTGACTGCAAATCTTCTACCACTAAAATCGAGAGATAGGTTAGATAACTTAACGAGTATTATTTATTTTGTATTCTTTATTTTTTTTCAGCAATACCTGTAGTGTGGCGAAAAATATCCTTCGCACCATGGGCAAAACTGCTTTTCCGGCTCTCAATCTTTTCTAGTCCTCGGCCTTGAAAACCGATTTCGAGCCGGAAAAATCTCATTATCTGCTCTAGGTGCGGAATATAATATGTTTTGACAATAGAACATGGTGGATTATTTATAACAAGAACGAATAGTCGATCCTTATTACATAGTTTATTCCGGTATAAGCTTTTCTTCAAAGAAGGCATCGACAAGCCAGAGAATCGGCAAAGCTGTTCCACTACCTTTCTTCATTGCCATTAAAACGTGAACCTCACAATACTATTAACTGAACTCTTCGAATTATGAACTGGAGAATCGGTATTGATTTTATAGCAAGCAATTCTACGAGTAATATTAGAATAGTATACAGTAGAACCTCTATAATTCGCGTTGACGGAACCAAGCGTTCACTACGAATAATGGAGCAAACGAATTATAGAGTTTGATTTTACCTGTAGAATTCCGAGGACAAAATTGGAATTATAGGAAACTAGCCGTCAGGCTGGCTTCGCTCGCCATATCCGTCTAGCCAGGGGCTCCGCCCCCTGACCCCCGTCTGGATCGTCCAAGAATGAGATCAGCAGGCTCGCTTCGCTCGCCTGCATTTTCAATTTGAGCATTTTATCATTGTTAGGACGATCCAGTCGGGGGTCCAGACTAAACGGATATGGCGAGCGAAGCGAGCCTGACGGCTAGTAATATAATATTCCCGGGATTGAAGTAGCAGTGCGCAATCAATTTTTCCGCGATAAATGCATTTCAATCTTCAACTTGGTGCCAACCTAACAAAGTCAACTCAACTTAATGCCAACCTGACAAAATTATTAATCCAGTTACCAGTTAACAACTGTTCGAAGAGGCACTCTCTCTAGATATAGTTCTATATTAACATATGGTATGGCCTTTTTTTAAAATAGTTAGAGAATAAGAAGAATATACATGCTAAAAGACGCTTTAACCCTTAAAAACCACCCTTAAGGTGGCGGTTCGCGCCGCGACAGAGACAGGAGACCGAGACAGGAGACTGAGACCAGCGACCGCGACAAGTGTCTCGGTCTCTTCGGCATGTACTGTAGGTCGAGACTGAGACCGAAGATCGCGACATCGCGACAAGTGTCATCAAGCAAACGCTCAGTTCAAGAGAGTCTGTCGATGAAGTCAGTGGTGTTTTGTGTCGTGATGGAAAATCTAGTAATGAAGCTACTATTGGAGGAAGGAGAAGACGATGATTTGCTCTTATATTATTATTACAAATACAAAACTCGATATTAGAGTAAAATTAACCAATTACTTCACGTCACAGCAAGGAGCAGTAGACTGGCAAGAACATCATGTCACACGGCTTGTTTGAACTGATTCCACACCACCTTTTCATTCCTGTTATATGTTTCCTTCCAAATATCAATTTTTGCAAAATAAATAAAATAAGAATGACTCACCTGTTTTATTTATACTTTCAGCTATGCTTTTCCAAATATTGTCCTTCAAATGTTCGTCTCTGTAGGAGTCTAGTTGTACATTGTATAGCGGAGGGTGCTGCCTGATTAGTTCAATCAGATTCTCACAGTCTTCGTCAGAAAAACTCATTTTAAACACTAAACACGTGTGCTTTTACGAGCGCGACGGAGACACTACTGGTCCGGAGCAGCGACCGTCTCGCTGTCTCCTGTCTCGCGTTTCGGTCTCCTGTCTCTGTCTCGCTCGCGAACTGTCGCGTATACATTGACTAATGTCAAGTGACGGTCGCGGTCGCTGGTCTCAGTCTCCTGTCTCGGTCTCCTGTCTCTGTCGCGGCGCGAACCGCTACCTTTAGAGTTGAAATATTGCCAAAAGATTTCTTAGTGCGCCTCTAAAGGGCCAACTGAACATACCTACCAATTTGAACGTTTTTGTTGCGGTGAATTTTTAGTTCTGCGAGTGAGTGAGTGAGTAAGTGAGTGAGTGCCATTTCGCTTTCATATATATATATATATATATATATAATATATATATATATTATATATATATATATAATATATATAGATTTTCAAGAACTACTATACAATAAACATTGTGCTGGAACTGATAATTGGATGGGGTGTAAATGAAAGATTACCGTTCACTTTAAGAAAAGAATTTTGAAGGAAAACAAAATAATATAGAAAGAAGAGTAATGGGAGAGACTTTTAAGGAGAAAAAGAGAAGAAGAAAAAGAAGAAGAAGAAGAAGAAGAAAAAGAAGAAGAAGAAGAAGAAGAAGAAGAAGAAGAAGAGAAGAAGAAGAAGAAGAAGAAGAAGAAGAAGAAGAAGAGAAGAAGAAGAAGAAGAAGAAGAAAAAGAAGAAGAAGAAGTAGGAGAGGAAGAAGGAGAAGAAGAAGAGGAAGAAGAGAAGAAGAAGACGAAGAAGGAGAAGAGGAAGAAGAAGAAGAGGGAGAAGAAGAAGAAGAAAGAAGAAGAAGAAGAGGAAGAAGAAGAAGAAAGAAGAAGAAGAAGAAGAAGAAAAAGAAGAAGAAGAGAGAAGAAGAAGAAGAGGATGACGGAGAAGAAGAAAAAGAAGGAGAAGGAGGAGGAGAGTAGGAAACAATAGGGTATGAAAACGCAACAATTTAAAATTTGTAGAAGAATACTAGAAAAAAGCGAGTTCTTTTTTACGAGGGAAACTTGATGAACCCGGAGAGAACGTTTTCAGCGAAGACTTTTTACAGCCACCACTTCAATTGCGAGCAATCCGCAGAGCGCCTTTATACGGCACGTTCACGACACGACTACGGCACGACCACGACCACGACACAGTCGGCACGTACTGTCTGTGCCGTTAAAGTTGACTTGCTCGCTTTTCTGGGACTTACTACTTTTGCTCTTTCTCTCCCTTTGGAGAATCACCCGTGCAACTACTATTCAAGTAAAACCTCTCTCAAAACCTACCATGAACCTGGAAGCATGAAGTGAAACCGCCATAAACCTTGACTCCTCCTTCTTCTTCATCTCCTTCTTTTTCTTCTCCTTCTTCTTCTTATTTCACCTCTTCTTCTTCTTGTTCTTCTTCTGCTACACCTTCTTCTTCGTGTTCTTATGTTTTCCATTAAAAAAAAAAATCATATTTTCGCCACACTGCACAGAAAGCAGCTGTTTTCCAGTCCCTACGTAGATCTGAAAGACATTGTTTGCAGACGACTCTCGTCTGACGTCAGAACAGGTTTCTTTCCGGCCTAGACCGGGAAACGTACTCTTTCTAGCTGCTAACATGGAAGTCCGTAGTTAATAAGTCATCCGCTAGATCGTGCGAGTGTTCACTTTCTTCATCAAAGTCGCCATGATTTCAGTTCGAGTTTCGAATCAAACTAATTCAGCATTCGCTTCGCAACCATTTTTATTCAATTATTTATTGTTATTAGCGCATTCAAGTTTCCAAAATGCTTGAAGATGACGACGCCCGTGATATTCCAAGTGGAATTTTAAAAGAATCTGAAATCCTGACTGCAAATCTTCTACCACTAATATCAAGAGATAGGTACAATAACAAGTATCCTTTATTTTTATTTTGTCAGCAATACTTGTAGTGTGGCGGAAAATATCGTTCGCACCACGGGCAAAAATGTTTTTCCAGCTCTCAATCTTTTCCAGTCCTCGGCCTATGGCCTCGGACTTGAAAACCGATTTCGAGCCGGAAAAATCTCATTTTCTGCTCTAGGTGCGAAATATACTATATCTGAATTACTGGACTGATTAATAACGTTAAAGTTTGTATAAAGATTCTCAATTTATCGAGAATGGTTGTGAGCCTATTTTAAATTCTTCAAGAGGACGTTGAGTTTTTTAGTTTATCAAGTTCTCGATTCGTCCATTGCGGAACACAGCACATGCTAGTATGGAATAAAATTTATGAATAAATGTAACTATTTTTCCGAAATTGAATTTATCCCGCTTCAATGTTCCACATATCCCCGAAAGGGTCTGATTAAAAACTTGATAAACTTTGTATTATCAAGGGCCGTTTGCACAATATAGATTGCTAAACCGATTAGTTAATCGAGTTTAAGTTGATCTGAAAGTTTCAACTTGAATCGATTTCTCAGTGCATTTACTGATCCAGTCTAGTAAAACTAGTTTAGCGTTAAGTTGGTAATAGAATGTTATCGTTTATAATATCATGAAGCTGATTTTTACAGGAAATTTGTTATTCGTTATTTTTACAGGAAATTTGTTATTCGTTTACAAACCATCAGTAAATTGAGGTTATGCAGCTACTATTTTCTTGTTCAAAATCCACAGAGCTGTATGCTGAACGGTAATAACAGTAAAAAGCGATCAAGAAATTCTTTGAAAACATGTTTAGTTGGCATCAAAAAATATATTTTAGAATGTAAGATAAAAAAGTTTATTTTTTACGCTTGGATCTACTACGGTCTTCCTCGTTTATTAGAAATCTCTCGAAAGCGAAATATCTCAGTTATGTGTTATTAAAAACATGTTTTCTAATCAAAGACTACTTATTGTTTTAATTTTTATCAATTGGTTTATTCAATGAAATAAATACTAAATTGGCAGTTGCTTTACTCAAGCAAACCCGTTGAAAGAATTCTCTATCATCCCAGAAATTTAGACTATTCGTTTTTTGCCCAATTTTTCTGTTTCAAAATGTCTTCGCAGTCATCTTTATGAATCGAATTAAAAACTTCTATCAATTTCTCCATTATAATATTATTTTTACATTCAAATGATGATTCACTATAACCTGAATAGTTATTATTGTCTACAGAGGCAATAAAAACAACCTTCGAAAAATAATTTACTATCGCTGTTTCCCCATCAAATCTTTACAGATGTCAAGTTAATCCAAATTATTTGGTTTAAACCTTCTGCTTTGGAGGTTTAAACTCTCCCAAACTCAATACAGAGTTTAAACTGATACTGTGCAAACGGAATTTCAGTTTAAACAAAAAAAAATCCAGATTTGGTTTGAGCTTTAGCTTAAACTTACACTGTGCAAACGGCCTTAAGGGATTTAAAATATAACCTCACTATAACTAACCAACAACCTATAACCATCCTCGATAATTAAAGAGTCCAATGAAAAATCTCAAGTCGATCAGTTGAGTAGTTGAGACGTGATTATGCTTCGTCATTCGTGAATCTCCTATCCCCTACGTATTATAAGCCAGCTCTTTCCTCTAATATTGACAAAACGCAGTGAGGTGTCATGTAACGCCATGTAGCTGTATTTAACGCATTCACGGCCAAACGCGTTGATAGAATTCGCTGAGATTCAGCAGGAATATTTCTTTTTTAACTACGCGTCGATGTATACACAAGGTCTTTCGAAATTTTGCATTTCAAGGATAATATGGAAGGAAGAGTAATTTTCTCCATACTCCGACATCACTATAGATTCATCATCTACTCTGAAGATGGGATCAATCAGACTATAGAATTATTTATAATCAATCAGCTGACAAGTGGATTATTTATTGCATGCATTACAAAGATGTCTGGAGAACCCTGTGAACAGATGACACAGATGAGAAAACTGCGTGGGGTCTACTGTTCACAGAACTGCTAGTATTATAAATATCATAAAATACTTCTCGAATACAAAACTTTACTGGGAAAAATCATCTAACATCGTGAAATTCAATAACACAACGGTCTCTTTTCCAAGATTGCATGCAGCTAAGGAATAGAAATACAAGGGTCGATTTGAAATAGAAAAATAATGTGAACCAGATATTGCAGTATCGAATAAGAATACCCAAGCAAGCTGGTGATGAATGGGAAATATAAAAACTTGAATTTGGAATAAATGGTGTGAGGAAGAAAGAGAGAGAGGGAGAAAGAAGGGAAAAAAGATTGAGGCGGAGAAAGGGAGGGAGATAGAAAAAGGAAAAGTAAGAGAGTGAGGAGATAGAGAGTGATGGGGAAGGGTGAAAAGAAGAGGGTGTGAGAGAAAGTGACAAAGACGAAAAAAAGAGGAAGAGAGAGAGAAAAAGAAAAAGAGAAAGATATAGATAGACAGGGAGAGAGTGAAGAAGAGGAAGAGAAAGAGAAAGAGAAAAGAGATAGAGAGAGAAAGAGTGAGTGAGAATGAAACCTATAGAGTTGAAAAAGCAGGAATATATTCGACCAAACAGAAGATAGAAAAAATGAATTTGGAATAGATGATTAGAGGAAGGAGAGGGAGTCTGAGGGAGAGGGAATGAAAGAAAAGGAGGAAGAGAATGATAGAGTGAGGAGGAGAGAAAGGAGAGCATAGATTTGGAAAAACAGGCATGTAACCGACCAATAGGTGGAGGAGAAATAAATTGGAAAATCTATTACATGAGTCAGAACACGTTCGATTCGGAAGGAATTTTCCAGTTTTTCTTTTTCTTCCGGTATATATATCATTTTCTCCAATGCTTTTCTCTTGCTCTCTGCATGTTCCTTATTCTCTCTCTCTCATTCTACAGAATTGTGTTTTATTTTATATCTCCAATACCTTCAGTTTATTTCTCATTCTACCAGATTGTACCACATTTTATATCTCTATCATTTTCATTTTTCGATAGGGAGTTTTCCAAGCTCCTCTATGAGGTTCCCCCCACCCCTTGCAGCCTGAACTCTATAGTGAGGTCCACGTTATAATGGCAGAATTTGATTAGCATTGGTGTTGCTATCCTTGTCTATCATTCCACAAAGCAGATAGAATCATCATTTTCTAGACCTGGATCGTTTTCAATCATGCAGGAATATGATTTCAAAATATTCAAACTAAATAAATTAAAAATTAAATAATTCAAAAACTTATTACCTTGACAAAAAATATATAACTGATTATTTGAATCGAGAATGAACAGCTGATATTTATTACATCAGATATATTTAGTTCAAATTAGTTAATTGAATTAGTAGATACTGGTATCAGCTATTCTCTATAGAAGGCAGTGGATAGGCGGAGAATCGACAACGTTGTTCTCCCATCTTTTACCACTGTCATTATAACGTGGACCTCGCTACAGATCACATTGAAGGTGCACTCTTATAAGCGTCCCAACCATTTTATTAATTTTATTATCCACATAATCATCATTTATTTCATTTTAGACTAGCAGAAGACCCGTGCTTCGCAAGGGTCCATTCTAAAGCTTGACAAACTGAAAACTTGACGTGATGGAATCTTGAAGATAGGCCTTTAACCATCCTCGGTTAATTCGGAATCTCTATGCAAAATTACAAGTTAATCAGTCCAGTAGTTGAGACGTGATGATGCGTCAAACATAATATATTCTCCTATCACATACGTGTATAAGCCAGTTCTTTCCTTTATCATAGAACTTGCCGTCAGACTCGCTTCGCTCGCCATATCCGTCTAGCCAGGGGGCTCCGCCCCATGGACTCCCGACTGGATCGTCCAAAAATGAGATCAGCGGGCTCGCTTCGCTCGCCTGCATTTTTCATTTTGAGCATGCTTCATTCCAACAGAAAGCCAAAGTACTTCCTCTCTCGATTTAATCACCCAAATGCAAAAACACCGCTAATAAATTTTGGGCGTATCTTTGGCGTTATTTCAAATTCCTTCTAACACAACATTATTACACCCCAGCTGAGCTTCTGTAGTGAATTTGAATAAAAAACGCTGGAAAACGCAGATTTTGAGCGTATTTTTGGCAATATTCCAAATTCCTCTTGACACAACATTATTACACCCTAGCTGAGCTTTTTTACTAAATTTGAACATTTTCTGTTCATTTTTGTTCTCGATAAAGCTAAGAAAACGCTAATTTTGGGCGTATCTTTGACGTAATTGCAAATTCCTTCTGATACAACATTGTTACACCCTAGCTGAGCTTTTTTACTAAATTTGAACATTTTCTGTTCATTTGTTCTCGATAAAGCTGAGAAAACGATGGGAAAACGCTAATTTATTATGGTCGTATCTTTGACATTGCAAATTCCTCCTAACACAACATTATTCCACTCTAGCTGAGCTTCTGTACTAAATTTGAACATTTTCTGTTCATTTGTTCCCGATGAAACAGAAAACGCTGGAGAAACGCAGATTTTGGGCGTATCTTTGGGAATTTTTCCAAATCCGTTCTTAGTGCGCCTCTAAAGGGCCAACTGAACATACTTACCAAATTTGAACGTTTTTGGTCCGGTAGATTTTCAGTTCTGCGAGTGAGTGAGTGAGTGAGTCAGTCAGTCAGTGAGTGAGTGCTATTTCGCTTTTATATATATAGGTAGATATCCTCCCTGAAATTACCCCCTCTAATGTACTCTTCCCTCATAGTGAATTGACATCATGAAGTTATTGAAAATCATAGGACCACATTGTTGCCACTTTTCGTCATCAACATCAACCATAGTGGTCATGGTTGGGTGGTTGAGACCAAGATCTGTGAGAAATCAATGTATTTATAAGTGTAGAGAAAAAAACCGATTCTCTGCCATGCCACCACCTCCTATAGAAGATGAATGAAAAGGGATATCTGATCCAATTTCAACCGTTGATTCATGCTGGGAATTATCAATTCATCACATCGGTCAAGAAGATATATTCTCAAATAATTTAGGTTTAATTCACATTAGATTCAATTAACTGAAGAAGGTACAATTTAATACATCGGTCAAGAAGATAATAATATATTCTCAAATAATTTAGGTTTAATTCACATTAGATTCAATTAACTGTAGGAAATATAAGGGGAAGAAGAAGAAGAAGATGAAGATGAAGAAGAAGAAGTGGAAGTAGTGAAAAGAAGAAGAAGAAGAAGAAGAAGAAGAAGAAGAAGAAGAAGAAGAAGAGAACGTGGGAAGGAGAAGAAGAAGAAGAAGAAGGAGAAGAATGAGAGAAAGTGAAAAGTGAAAGAGCAGAAAGGTAGTTATGAAGTTGATTGGGTCGGGCCTCAGTTGTTTCTGACAAGGTTGCTTCATCAGTTCATATCACAGAGCTTGTCTGTCCATCAGGGCATACTTCCTTATATGTGATGAATGATTCCATTATTCCGCACAACAACTCAGTGCAAATGTTCACCTCAATCAGAATTATTTCTTTAGCTCTTCCTCTTCCTCTTCTTCTTCCTCTTCTTCTTCTTCTTCTTCTTCTTCTCCATCTTCTTCTTCTTCTTCTCCTTATCACGTTTCCTTCTTCTTCTTCTTTCTCTACTTTTGCTTCTTCTCCTTCTTGAACTTCTCCTACTTTATCTTCTCCCCTACCTTCTCCTTTTTCCTTATCTCCCGTCTCCACCTCTTCCATCTCATCTTGTAAACTTCTTTCACCCGTTTTTCTGCCTCAGCTTGAAACTCATCAACTTAAGCCAGGTGTACAGTGTATAACAGCCTCGGTGGTGTTTAATAGCCTATCGTATTTAGGCTCTCCCCCCCACCCTTGAGGTACCTTCAAGCTGTTTCTATTTTTCATGAGCTGGCGATTTGGAGTGTTGGCCAAGATGAATTGCTTCCAGTAATTTATACTTGAGTAGAGCGTGGAGCCGGCTCTTGTTCGCCGACATGTTTAAAACATAAGAGGCATGTGGGCGTTGATTTTATCAACTAGTTGACTCAATTAACTGGTTGACTGAATCAACTAGTTGATTAATATAACTTGTTGACTTAATAAACCAGTTGAAACCTTCTCGGATAGTTGAATCAAAAGTTGAGATGGAAGTATCTATCTTCTAAAAAGAGGAGGATTTTATAAGACACTGGCAGGAAACCCGTGCTCCGCAAGGATCTATTTTAAAACTTCACAAACTGAAAT
This sequence comes from Nilaparvata lugens, assembly GCF_014356525.2. NCBI lineage: Eukaryota > Metazoa > Arthropoda > Insecta > Hemiptera > Delphacidae > Nilaparvata > Nilaparvata lugens. The sequence continues at coordinate 100,140,353 of NC_052504.1, forward strand.
CTTGACTAACAGAAATCTTGAAGAATATAGAAATAGTTATTTGTGCAACCAGTGCGCAAAGTGACAGTTTGCTGAACCGAAAGAAACGTTCACGCCCGAGCTGTAGGCGAGGGCGGAATGGTTTGTTGAGTGCAGCAGAGGAACTTTGCGCATGTATTTCACATTAATTTTTTTCCTACAGTTACCATTGAATATGAAAAGTGGGTTATTATGGGTAAAATTGCCTGAAATCCATCAAATGTTTTTTCTGTGTGATCTTATTATTAATAAAAACCTTAATTTATTGTCAAATTGAATAATGTAGTAGTAAATGAATGAAGGCGGCTGTTGCTGTCCACGATTTTCTTGATATTATTAAAACGTGGGCCTCACTATGAGTGTTACCAACTTAAATTTGATTCTGCTGCACTGGTGCTCCAAATAACCTACTAACTTTTTTGTGCTGTCATGTTGCAAATCTGGAGTGCACAAAAATTTTTTTCGCCACACTGCACAGAAAGCAGCTGCTTCCCAGTCCCTACGTAGATCTGAAAGACCTTGTTTGCAGACGACTCTCGTCTGACGAAAGAAACAGGTTTCTTTTCCGGTCTAGGCCAGAAAGTGTTCTCTTTCCAGCCTCTTGGAAGTCGGTAGTTATTAAGTCATCCTCTAGATCGGGCGAGTGTCCACTTTCTTCATCAAAGTCGCCATGATTTCAGTTCGAGTTTCGAATCAAACTAATTTAGCATTCGCTCCGCAACCACTTTTAATTCAATTATTAATTGTTGATGAGCGCATTCCAAATTTTCAAAAATGCTTGAAGATGACAACGACCGTGATATTCCAATTGACATTTTAAAAGTATCTGAAATCCTGACTGCAAATCTTCTACCACTAAAATCAAGAGATAGGTACGATAACAAGTATTCTTTATTTTGTACTCTTCATATATTTTGTCAGCAATACCTGTAGTGTGGCGGAAAATATCGTTCGCACCACGGGCAAAAATGTTTTTCTGGCTCTCAATCTATATGTTTAGCAATGGTATTGCTATTCTTGTCTTCTATTCAACAAAGCGGATAGCGCTATCTCTTTCTAGCTTTGCTCTGTTGCCGGATCATCTTCTAACAATGTGAAATTGATAATTAGTTAACTAAATATTTCATCTTCATGATGAAATTATTGAAAAATATAATTTCTTGCTTATTAAGATATTATTGATTATTTTAAACGAGAATAGACAGTTAATATTACATCAATAAACATGAATAAGCTACCGTCCATAGAAGGCATTGACAAGACAGTGGATCGGCAACGTTGTTCTGCTATCTCCATTCACTGCCATAAAAACGTCACTATATTGAGGTCCACGTTATAATGACAGTATTTGATCAACTTTGGTTTTGCTATCCTTGTCTATCATTCGACAAAGCAGGTGGTAGTATCCTTTTCTAGGTCCACAACGGTGCCAATTATGTTTTTGACAGTGTAGAAATATGATTAATTAATGCAGAGAATCGGCATCGCTATTCTTCTATCTTTATTCACTGCCATTGAAACGTGGACCTCATATTTCATATTGTCACTCGAACCCTATTCATCAACCTTATTCAACTAGTTGAAATCTCAATTGAATGAGTTGATCTAGAACCTGTTTCAACTCGTTTTTCAATGTCAACGATCCATTTTCAGAATGAAAAGGCAAGTGAGTGTGTGGTCAAACCTCAGAGACCTTTCTGCTACTCCTCCTTCTCCCCCTCCTCCTCCTCCTTTTCCTCCTCCTCCTCCTCCTCCTTCTCCTTCTTCTCTTTCTCCTCATCACATGCCTATTAATGAGCTGGCTTTGATGTATACAGCAGCTCACCAAATCTTGCCTCTCCTTTGTCTTCCATTCTAGATTCAACTCAACTGGAAGAACACTGCTTTCTTTGACCTTCTTCCGTCCTCTTCTTTTCCTTTTCCTTTCTCTTCTTCTTCTTCTCCTTTCTCTTCTACTTCTTCTCCAACTTCTTCCACTTCTACTTCTCCTCCAATTCCTTTTTCTTCTCCTCATTCCTCTTCCACTTTTCCTTCTTCTATTGATATTTCGAATTTTTCAACATCTTATTCTTTGAAATCTTCGTCTATTTTCTGATAGTGTGAAATCTCATCTCTTAAAATCATTCTGGTACTCTTTCTCTCTATCTTCATCATTTTCTCCTGCTCCGTCTTCTTCTACTCCTCCTTCTCTCTCCATTCCTTCTACTTCTCCTTCTTGTTCCATTTTTTCAACTCCATTTTCTTTTTATTTTTCTTCTCCTCCTTCTTCTCATTCTTCTCCTTGTCCTTCTCCTTCTCATTCGCCTTCTTCTTCTTCTCGTTCTCCATCTTGATCATCTTTTGATCCTTCTTCTCCCACATCTTCTTCACTTTTAATTTCTCCAACTCTCACTCCTCCTTTTCTTTTTTTCTTCCCATTCTTCTTCTTCATCTCTTTTTTTCCTTCTTCTCTTTCTTCTTGTCTTTCTCTTCTCCTTCTCCTTCTTATCTTTTCTCTTGTCCATCTCTTTCTCTTGTCCATCTCTTTCTCCTTCTCCTCCGCTTCCTTCTTCTCGTTCTCCATCTCTATCATCTTCTGCTCCTTCTTCTTCTACTCCTCTTCCTCTTTTCATTCCTTCAACTCTCACTTCTTCTTTTTCCTCTCATTATTCTTTTTCTTCTTCTCCATCCTCTCCTTCATCTTCTTCTCCCACTTCCACCACTTCTCCAATTTCTCCTCTCACTTCTGCTTCTTCTTCCCCTTGTTTTTCTCCCATTCTCCTTCTCGCTTTACCTGATCCGACTTGTGTTGTCACATTCAGGCGTATTTCACAATAGCTGACAACCACCGCTTTGGTCTAGTGTGGGTGAGAGAGGGTTAAGTGCGATGGAGAGTCAGTCAGGTCATCTCGTTACTCTGAAAGCCCTACTTTCTCCTCTCTCTACGGTTCTCTATTTCCTCGTCCTCTCTTTCTTTCTCAAATTTTCTGTCTCTCCCCCATCTACTGCTTATTTCCTCACACTCTCTTTCCTACACTCTCTCTACCTCTCACACACTCTCTCTCTGGTAGAGAGTTAGTTTTGGTAGAGAGTTAGTGGGGAGGATATTTTCAATATTCTTTCCGAAGAATGGACATTGATATGTCCAAAGCTCCGCCAATTTATGTAGATGCATAACAATATGATTATTATCTATAGTTATTATATTACAAATTGCTTTTCCATATCATATACAGTTCAATAATTATTTTCTCAGTCTATATTATGTAAATTCATCTATAATTTTGCTGTATTGTAAGCTATTGTATATAAGTTTATAAGCCAGTATATATTGTAATCTACATAAATAAAGTAGTCAATCAATCAATCTCTCGAGGGGAAGGATATCCTCAGATACCTTTCAGAAAATTGACTTCTAAAGGTCCATACTCCACCTTTCCTTGTGAAAACATTTCAGTAATACATCAACTTTCGCAAGTTTCATCATATGAGTTTCCTCAGTATTAGGGTAAAACTCTTATGATTTTCAGCAGATTCAACGAAGCTTGACAAACATCATCTGTTGAATCCAATAGAATTTATAAGGACGTCGAAAAATTGTAAAACCAAGTATGTAATACTGACTTTCCACCACACTGCAGAGAAAGCGGCTGTTTCCCAGTCCCTACGTAGATCTGATAGACATTGTTAGCAGACGACTCTCGTCTGACGTCAGAACAGGTTTCTTTCCGGCCTAGGCCGGAAAGAGAACCCTTTCCAGCCGCTAACATAGAACTGAGAAAGGTGATCAAAGAACAGCTGATCAAAAACTTTTCATTATTTGTGTTCATTATTCAATAATAAAAACATTAATAATAATATCATCTTATTGTCATTTGAAAGAATAAAAAAGTATAAACTCAACCTCCCACATAATTGAACATAATCTTTTGGGTTATTTAGACAAATCAGAATAAAAAAAATACTTGGACAATTTCCTGATATTCAGATTAACTCAGATTTGCTAGGGCTATCACATTCCACTTCTGCTTTCGGAAGTGCTTAGTAAACAACTATTCTCATATATATTGTTCTTTGTATTGTTCATCGTCTTTAATAATGTAGAATTGATAATTATCTAACAAAAAATATTCCATCTTAATTATGAAAATTCATTATGGAACCACTGAAAATAGTATACTTTGCAGCTTGAGCAGAAAATGAGACTTTTCCGGCTCGAAATCGAAGGCCGTAGGCCGCGGACTTGAAAACCGATTTCGAGCCGGAAATATCTTATTTTCTGCTCTAGGTGCGAAGTATACTATTTAAGTGGTTCCATAACGAATTTTCATAATTTGGATGGAATATTTTGTCAAATAATCATTAATTCCACATTAATGAGAGACGATCAGGCAACAGAGCAAAGCGAGGAAGAGATAGAACTATCTACTTCGTTGAATGATAGATACGGATAGCAATACCATTGCTGATAAAACACTGCCATTATATCGTGGACCTCACTATAGAATTCATAAGTGAGGCAAACAATGGTAAGATTAAGTCTCTGTTACTGGCTTCGCAAGTCAACAGTATCTCCAAAAATCCTAACCCGAATTTCAAGTTAGATCCACTCAGAATTTCTCACAACTAACTCTAATTTTCAAATTATAATTCAATCTATCATTCAAAAAAAATAATTCACGGAATAATAGTGTAAAAATAATAATTCATAAAAAATATACTCTCTGCGTGGATGATTAATTTTGTCCGTGTGCTGGGTGGAGGCTCATCATATGGGATATACATTCTATATCATATGGGATATACATATATAATATCATTCTTTATTATGAATGATTGGGAGAGGCACAACAGGCTTGAAGCCCAAAAATGTTCCTTTCCCAAATTTAGATAAAAAAATTGTCCAAGAATAGATTATGTTTACACTCCATTATTTTTGTCCAATTCTGAGTCCAAAATATTTTAAAACAAGGAATTGAGAATTCAAAAAAGTTCCAAACCAAATTGAATAAGAATACTCCACTAAATCATCAACGATTACTGAAAAATATAATAAAGATTGGTTGATTCTTGATCACAAATTACAATGTATTCTCAAGTCTTGCAAGACACATTGAGCGATATGAATAAAGTTATTCAGACCTTATTTGCTTATACTTCCAAAATATGGAGCATTTGCTCCATTTTCTGTGAATAAACGTGAGCAAAACCTTACGATCATGCTCATCGAAAAAATAGTTTCATAAAAGTGATAGCTTATACTTAAACTTGTATGAATAAACTAGGGCATTTACTCAACTTTTGAAGCAAATTTTTCAAAAAAGATGAGTCTAGTCTAGAGCAGCTTATCACCTTTTGCTCATAGTAAATGGCTCAACTAATTCGTATGAGGAAGAGGAAACTATACCAAATCACAACCAATAGTTGAGAACTGTAAAACTCTTTTTAGATACAACCATGATATATATCACCATTATTCGAGGCTATCATTTCAAAATTCTAAACATAACTAACCTAAAACTCAATTCATAAATAGAAAACAGAGCTGATGACGCAAACACAAGCGGTGTCTCCCTACTTGCATATTCAGCGCTTATGTGAGCTATAAAAACAAAGTAAGGCTACAAAGGCGAATCAGCTGATGAAAAATCTTAAAAATACGTGAGCATTTGCTCCAGAGTTCAGTAGCATAAGGTGGGAGTATAAGGTAAAGCTTATTCATATAAAAATGCTTATGCTTCTACCTAATGCTCATGTTCAGAACCTGATGATCCATGCTCTTGTTCAAGAGCATTTGCTCTGGTTTGATTCATATGGGTCATTGCATACTAACGCAACGCTACATTATTGACCGAGTGAAGTTGGGTCTAAGATTCAAGTCGACGGTTTGGCATTTCTCTTAATGTTTGAATGTTCAAATGTTTATATGTTTATATGTTGCGCTTTTACGGCGAAACGCGGTAATAGATTTCCATGAAATTTGAAAGTTATGTTCCTTTTTTGATTGCGCGTCGACGTATAAATACAAGGTTTTTGGAAAATTTGCATTTCAAGGATGATATGAAAGGAAAAAGGAGCCTCCTCCATACGCCAATATTACCGTAAAAATAAGACTATAGAATTATTCATCATAAATCAGCTATCTAGTGGACTATAATACTACCCGTTCAAAAACATCGAACATCTTGGAAATTTATCTTTCCATCAACGTAAGTAGACAGTTGACTGTAATACTACCCGTTCAAAAATATCGTACATCTTGAAAATTGTATCTCTCCATCAACGTTGTAGACAGTTGCAGCCAGACCTGATAACAGCGCTCACACTCAAATTTCGGGACGACACGTCACGGTACGATAGGACAGAAAGCTCTATATTTATTTAGGATTTTTCCTAGACATTTTAAATTGATAAATTATTAATTAATTCTTGGGAAAACATAACAACAGGTCAATGTAAATTACTGAGCTCGAGGTCTACTGTTCACAGAGCTACTAGTAATAGGAACAAATGAACAAATCAACGTATTCAGAACAGAGAATGAATATGTAGATAAGTTGATAACTTCTAGAAACAAAGAGTAGAAACTATTTGAATCTGTTCACCATTCAAGAGAAGCTTACATTGAAACAATGACTGAATCTGTGCACTGCAAGTCAATAGATAGTGACACCTGACTGATCAAAGGCAAGGGTTGATTCGAATGGTTTTGGCGCCAGTAGAGCGTAGAAGGGGTGGTTTGGGTTCTCTCACCCCTTCTCACAGAAGAAAGTAGCAATATGATGCGGGTATACAACCCCTATTTCTCCATCACCACCCTCCCCTGGCTGACTGACACTACAGTCTTACTATTGTAATATAGTAGTTGAGATTGGTCTATCATATTACACAAATCATATACGAGCAGGTAACCCGTGCTTCGCAAGGATCTGATTTTAAACTTGACAAACTAGAAATTAACCTTCTGTATATCAGGAAGAATTTGAAACAGTCCCATAATCGACTCATTGATTCGATTATCGATATCTATTATAGAATCGACCCATTGATTCGATTATCGATATTTATTATCGAATCGACTCATTGATTCGATTATCGATATCTATTATCGAATCGACTCATTGATTCGATTATCGATATCTATTATCGAATCGACTCATTGATTCGATTATCGATATCCATCAATCGAGGGTATTGAGCGAAATCATTAATGAAGCACTCCATGTAGCGGTTTGTATTTGAGTGGCTTGAAGCCGCGATTAGAGTGATGTCTCTCTACTATTATTGGACCGCAACGCAAATCGGCGCTTAATCGGAGATCAGTTTAACCAGCGCTTAACTGGAGATTATCGGCTCGTTGAGAGAGTAGCTGTGGAAGAGGAAGTCAGAGACAGAGAGAGAGAGTGAGAAAGAGGGAAAGGGATGGTGTGAGTAAGAGAGAGTGTGTGAGGGGCGATTGATTTATTGATTGATTGAGTACTTTATTTATGTAGATTACAATATATACTGGCTTATACACTTATATACAATAGCTTACAATACAGCAAAATTATAGATGAATTCAAAATATAATATAGACTAAGAAAATAATTATTGAACTGTATATGATACGAAAAAGCAATTTGTAATATAATAACTGTAGATAATTATATTGTTATGTATCTACATAAATTGGCGTAGATTTGGACATATCAATGTCCATTCTTCGGAGAGAATATTGAAAATATCCTTCCCACTAACTCTCTACCAATCAGAGAGAGAGAGACAGACAGAGAGAGAGGAAAAAAAAAGAGAGAGAAAGGGATGGTGTAAGTAAGAGAGAGTGTGTGAGCGGAAGAGAGAGAGAGAGGAGTGATGGTGAGAATGAGATAGATACAAGGAGAGAAGTAGTGGTGAGTTAGAGCGGGAGAGAAGAGAGAGAGAGTGATTAAATTAGATTAGATCAGATTGGAGTACTTTATATGTTACAATATTCACAATAGTTAAAATATGAATGTATGTTACAATATTCACTGGATTGAACGCTAATTTACATGAATGGACGTATTGCTAATTATTATACAACCAATTTTACAAAGTATAGAAAATTTAATCAATGAGAATAGAGAATGAATGCAATTAGAATAACAATAAAAAGATATTGTGATGTAGCTACATAAATCGGCGGTGTTTCAGCAAATATTGTCAATTCTCTAGAAAGGATATACAATAATATCCTGTCCATCAACATACGACCGGGAGGGAGGGAGAGAGAGAGACAGAGGGAGATGAAATGATACAGAGAGAGAAAAATGGAAAGAGAGAGATATGGAATAGAGCCCGATTGAGAGAGTTTAGGTGAGGTAGATGTGATGTAGAGAGAGATTGATTGATTGAGTACTTTATTCATGTAGATTACACTATATACTGGTCTATACACTTATATGAAATAGCTTTCAATGAAGCAAAATCATAGATGAATTCACATAATATAGACTAAGAAAATAATCATTGAACTGTATATGATATGAAAAAGCAATTTGTAATATAATAACTGTGGATAATTAAATTGTTATGCATCTACATAAATTAGCGGAGATTTAGACATATCAATGTCCACTCTTCAGAAAGAATATTCAAAATATCTTTCTCACTAACTCTCTAGAGAGAATGAGAGTGAGAGAGAGAGTGAGAATGAGAGTGAGAGAGAGTGAGAGAGAGTGAGAGTGGAAGAGAGAGAGAAGTAGTTGTGAGGTAAAGTGATAGAGTAAGAGAAAGTGAACCATAGAGAGTAGAGAGGAGAGAGAGAAAGTGATTAAGAGAGCATCTAATCTCTCTGTTAATTGGTTGCAAAGTGCACTTAAATGCACTCAAATCGATTGATGCACTTTGTAATCTGTTCAATGGGAGGATGTCAGGAAGATTGAATTTGTTCAATTCATTAATAACATTGGATTTGTTCAATTCATTGATTACATGAAATGTATTATCATGGGGTGATGATAGAACAAAAATAATATTATATCTTATGGTATAGAGCGTTCATGTTTCAACTTCCAATGTAAACTCAATCCGATAATCCTGGTATAGTGAGGTCCACGTTATAATGGCAGTGGAGAAAGATGGAAGAACAACGTTGCCCATTCTCTGTCTTGTCAATGCCTTCTATTAACAGGTTCATTGTTGTTATATCAACTGTGAAATAATCGATTATTTATTCTTATTCTTTATACTTATTTATTCCATTGTCATTACAGATCATAATTATAATAAATATAATAGGATTGGGAGAAGACAACAGGCATAGCCCAAAACTGTCTTCTCCCAAATTTTTACAAATACAAGATTCAAAAAGAATAAGGCTAAGATTTCACTTTCACTTCAAAAAGTCCAATTTCCACTTCAAAACTAAAGACTGAACTAAAAATTTTGAATTTTGATATTTAAAAACTGATTAAAAACAAAAATATTTCACTCAAATCTCTACAGATTGGAAATTTTTGAGTAATTTTGAAAAATTCCAAGCCAGTAAAGAAACACAACACTTCACTATTAGCACAGCTGAATTTTATTCTATCATGCAGAAATTGTATTTTTCAATGATATCATAATAAATTTTCATAATTGAGATGAAATATTTTGTTGATTCATTATTAATTCTACATTTTTGGAAGACGATCTGGCAACGGAGCAAAGCGAGAAAGCGCTATTCGCTTTTGTTGAATGATAGACAAGGATGGCAATACCATTGCTAATCGAATACTGCCATTATAACGTGGACCGCACTATAGTTATTTTACGTGAAACTATGTGACGCTGGTAGTCTCTTTCATACTGTGCCGTTCTTACACTCTCACACTCTCAACAACACAGTAATAATGGCCGGTAGTCGACAGTAATCTGCTCGAGTTGACAAAAAATTGGCTTGAAATTTTAGAACATAAACGACTTATACCATATGATATTTATCTTCTTCTGCTATCTTCTCTCTATGGTATTATACAAGTAGGATATTAAGGAGAAATGCATAATGAGAAAGTATCTCATACCATGAGCAGATTTAGAACAAATTCATGATAAGGAAAAATCAAGGTGTTTCTAGAATATACAGACAAACTTTGTGAGTGAGTTCCTGAAATCGAATTTATCAGAGAAAAAACCATCAAATATCAGCTTTAAAGTACTCTAAGGGCCGTTTGCACAGTCGAAGCTTCAACTGAATTTTATCAGCTGGTGGCTTAACCTCGAAACGAATCACATGATAACAAACGAGACTTGATACGGATTTAATCCAGTTTGAAATGAAATTTAGTTTAAACTGTGACTGGGCAAACGGCCTTAAGAGGCAATAATGGCGGAAAATGATATATCTTCTTCTGTTATCTTCTCTCTATGGTATTATACAAAAAGGAGATCGAGGATAAATTCATGACTGTTGAGATTATAGGAAAAATATGCAAAAAAACGTATTTTCTCCAATTTGAAAGGAAGGTTAAGAGGAAGGAAGAGAAGGTGTAAAAGAAGAGGAAAAAATGTATCCAGCCATCAATCTGGTGCCGTATGAAGGTGGACAATATAGTGATTCATAATATAACAAAATAATGAAAAATATATGAAAATATAGGAAAAAATAAGAAAAATATAGTGATTTATTAAAATACTTCAAATCAAATAATTTAGAATCTATTGTAAATTTGTGTATCGACGGTTTAATGTAGGCAACCCGCCATACACAGACGAATTCAAACGTCTTTGTGAGGCGGGTTGCCTATAATGCGCCGTCAATAGTACACTATTATTGAAGTATAAATCTATTGAAGTATAAATAGATAGATTTATTCCAAAATTAGAGAAGAAAAACAAGAAGAAGAAAAAGAAGAAGAAGAAGAAGAAGAAGAAGAAGAAGAAGAAGAAGAAGAAGTGGGAGAAGAAGAAGGTGTAGAAGAAGAAGGAGTAGAAGGACAAAAAGAGGTAGAAGAATTTTCGGGGAGGAGGTTGAGGGAATGGAATAAATAGAGGAGGATGGGTTTTAGTATTTCAGTAATATAGATTAATCCTATAATATCATTTTTTCATTCCAACATAAACTTTATCTCCAGCTCAATAAACCACAGTTATGTGTACCAGAAAAAAACTGGAAACATACCTATTCAATAAACCAGTTTAGTATCAGATTTATTGTCAGATATCATTCTATAGTCGGCAGTTCAACCATAATGCTCGACAATAAATCAACGTCTGTCGCAAAATACTCAAACAATAAATCAGAAGTTGACCATTTGCCCAAAAACAGAATTGATTCTGTATTCGTCGGTCGGTCATGTATTGAATAAATTATAGAGAGATTCCCTCCAGTCATAACGAATTGAATGGGGACTGTTGCTGTTTATTATGGAGATTGCTGACGATTCAAATTGAATTCTACTCCAGTCAAAGTTTGACGGGTTGTCTGACCCTTTTGGTCAGATGCCAGCTGGATGTATATCTATATACCTACGGTGATTTATCGTCTGTGAATACGTGTTGTGTATATATTTAAGTATATGGAATCTATAGTAGCTCTTGTCTATTTATCAACGCATAATTTTCTGATCAGTTTTGCGATGAATTTGGTATTTTTTCATCTACCAACTTTCCAATCATCTTTCATCTAGTTTTTTTTGCCAATATTTCAACACTTTCACAACATTTCATTTTTATTACTCATAAAGGTGCGTACAGATATACGCGCCGCGAACATGAGCAATTCAATTTTAGTCAGCTGATTATATCTGTATTTTTACAGAAACGGTAAGATAAAGATATGAAAAGCTTGACATCAGCTGATTGAAAGTGAATTGCTCATGCTCGCGGCTCGTAAATCTGTACGCACCTTAAAATCTCATCTCAATGACTGTCTCACTCACTTACCCACTGATCACGATTTCTAAAGAAAACTACTGGATGGAATGCGAAGGAATAGGTCCTAGGAGCCCTTCCTTATAGGTCCTTCCTATATTGCCTTCCTTATAGGTCCTAGGTGCCCACTAAGAAACCTTTTGGCGATATGCTAACTTTGAGTGTGGTTTTTAAGGGTCTATCATGTATATTCTTCTTCTTCCAATCTCTCAATTATAGTAATTTTGATGTCCATACCAATTATATGTTGATAGAAACACTCCATTCACATGGGCTACTTTTAAAATTGATAAAAACAATATAAAAATCGTGGAGCACCTTTTATTTTCATGAGAACTTCAAAATAGCTCAACAACTAGTTTTTCATAAAATGGTTCAACAACTTGTTTCAGTTATCCAACCAGTGGCAGGTTATAGAATCTATAAGTCGTTCATAGCCTGACGATGGTGTGATCACCATTTTTAGTGTTTTTTCAAGTATTTTTAAAAAATGAGGGGGCTTCAAGATTCTTCTATTGTTCAAATTATGTTAATAGAACTATGATTCAGAGAGAGTACCTTTTGCGAAACGGTTGCTACAGTTTGATTGTTAATTGGCATCTAAATAAATCAACAGTCCAATTTTGTCAGGCTGACATTATGTTGAGGATCTTTTCCGAACAAGATTCGTGGTTGTAACTTCATCAGGTGAGCATTCAGTTGAAGAACTCATCTGTTAAGGTGCGTACAGATATACGAACATGAGCAATTCACTTTTAATAAGCTGATGCCAAGCTTTTTATTTTCCTTGCCCTATTACCATAGGTAAGGAAAGTATTGCTTTCCGAAAAAAATTAAGTTACCCCATATTCTAAATTTCTATACGTTTCAAGGTCCTCTGAGTCCGAAAAAGTGGTTTTTGTGTATTGGTCTGTATGTGTGTGTGTGTGTGTGTGTGTGTGTGTGTGTGTGTGTGTGTGTGTGTATGAGTGTATGTGCGTCTGTGTACACGATATCTCATCTCCCAATTAACGGAATGACTTGAAATTTGAAACGTAAGGTCCTACACTATAAGGATCCGACACGAACAATTTCGATCAAATGCAATCCAAGATGGCGGAAAAAATGGCGAAAATGATGTCAAAAACAGGGTTTTTCGCGATTTCCACGAAAACGGCTCGAACGATTTTGATCAAATTCATACCTGGAATAGTCATTGATGAGCTCTATCAACTGCAATAAATCCTATATCTGTAGAAATTTCAGGAACTTTGCCCCATCTATGCAAAGTTTGATTTCAGATTCTTAATTATCAGCCTTCATATACAATTCAAACAAAAAATTTCAAGTGGAAAAGATACAGCATGAATATCTCTGCAATTAATGTCCAGGAACATTTCCACCTAAAATTGAAAATAAGCTTCAAATCCGAGAAAATGTGATTATTAAATTGCAAACTGATGGCAAAGGTTGGTTCTATTAAATCATTCACTACGAAGAGATAGCAGACCTCGTGTGTTTCCAGCGTTATTGACCCATCACCAGCTGTCTCATATCTTTGAATAGTAGACTTGAGATGCACGAGTACACTAGCGTCAAGTACACTAGGTGATCAATTTTCATAACGGCAAGGAAAGTTGTGTGAGTGCGCCACACCAGATTTTTATATCTGTATCTTACCGTTTCTGTGAAAATACAGATATAGTCAACTGACTAAAAGTGAATTGCACATGTTCCCGGCGCGTATTTTTGTACGCACGTCAATAAAGAGAAAAATCGTTTTGAACATGTACGGGCTAGAAAATTCACATACAGACTTATATAAACAGAAATTGTAAAACACTCCAGTCTGTAGGTTAATATGATTCATCATGTTTTAGAATTACTCTATCTGGTAATAATTATTATTTTCAACGTAAAAACGTGGGTTGAAATCTGCTTTGTTGAACTCCATGTGTTTAACAAAACAAAATTCAACTCCAGATAGAGGAATCTGAATCTGAATCTCTAATTCACTCTCAAACAAACTCGCTCACCCACTCTCTCTCTCTAACACTCTCTCTCACTCTCATCCAATCTCAACCACACACTCTACCTCTCGCTCACTCCACCATCATCCAACTCGTTTCTCTCTTTCCGTTTCCGGACAAAAGCCTGAACCGGAACTTCCGGTAGCGTTGTAACGGCTTTTTGGAGGCTTGTGTGAATGCTATAATCTACCAACACACGCCAATAAGTATCACAATTGTGTGAATACTCTAACCTACTAACACATGCCAATAAACTGGGCTTGTGTGAATACCCCAACCCACTAATACACAACAATATACTAGGCTTATGTGAATACCCCAACCCACTAACACACGCCAATAAAATGAGCTTGTGTGAACGTTTCAACCCACTAACACTTTGCAATAAACTATAGTGAGGTCCACGTTATAATGGCAGTGTTTGTTTTTTGGTTAGCAATGGTATTGCTATCCTTGTCTATCATTCAACAAAGAGCTATCTCTTTCTTGGTTTGCTCTGTTGCCAGATCGTCTCTTAACAATGTAGAATCAAGAGTATATGAACGATATATTTCATCTCAGTTCTGAAAATCCATCATTGGATTATTAAGAAATATAATCTCTCACTCAATAAAACATAATTGATTATTCTAAACGAGAATGAACTGTTAATATTTCATCAATGAATCTGTATCAGCTACCGTCTATTTATAAGACATTTGCAGGAGAGAGGTTCGGCAACGTTGTTCTCCTATCTTTCTCCTCTGCCATTACAACGTGGACCTCACTATATACGAATACTTTGAAATAGAAAGAAAAAGAAAAATCACAGTACCCTTTTTGAATTATTTAATCACAGCATGTTTCGGACATTGATGCTATTTTCAAGTGATATGAAGTAAATCATAAGTAGATTTACTTCATATCACTTGAAAATGGCAACAATGTCCGAAACATGTTGTGATTAATAATAAATCAAAAAGGCTACTGAGATTTTTATTTTTCTTCCTATTTTTATTACAAGTAGTTCTTTACAGAAGAGAGATGAATACTTTGAACTCTCTATTCGAATAAATTAAGGATTGAAATGAGCTTTGAGCTAGCAATCATTTCTCCTATTCTGAAACTACAACTGTGTTTCAATGAATGTATAGATGAATATCATCTACCAGCAGGTAACTAGTGCTCTGCAAGGATATAATTTGAAACTTGACAAACTGAAAACTTGTTCCACTGGAATCTCGAAGGATAAAAAGTAGGCCTATAACCATACTCGGTAAAGTGTGCCTGTGTGAACGATCTAACTCACTAACACACGCTGATAAACATCGCTTGTGTGAAGGCTCCAACCCAACAATAGCCCACACATCTAAACAACGTCGATAGCGTGCCTCAAGCGATCACCCTTACAATAGGTGTACCGACACTACGTAACGCGTAGGATCTGAGTTTCTAGATAAGATAGTTAAGCCAACTATTCTACCTATTCTATGTTTTATAACGTAAGTTCTATACATTGAAAGAATAAGACTTTGGTATTGTCAATACCACTTGACAATATAAAAGTCTTATTCTTTCAATTATGGAGAAATACCACAACATCTCATACCATACAATCAAATTATTGATTTCTATAGATATTTCTCCTTTTAATTCATTTATTTTTTGTTATATATTGTCTTATCAAATTATTCGAACAGACAGAAGAGTATTAGAATGATGAAAACCAACATGGTTTTCAGAATTCGAATCTTGAAATCTTAGTTTTTGGATTTCAATCTTGAGATCAATATCCTCAACGTTTGATAATTTGATACTTTCCGAATACAAAATATACAATCTATACTATACTAAGACTCAACTCATACTACCTCGATCAAATCGTAGGACTCTAGTCGAGGTTACTACAGTATTTCGACCTTACGACTCTTTTGCCGATTGCCACTACTTCAGTTCCATGCTACTCCATTTTCTACCCTCACTTTATCAAAAATATAAGATATAATTCGTCACTACCATAGAAAAATAATAGCGTAAGTAGATATCCCATGGTATAGGAAATTTATGTCGCAACTTTTACTGTTATCTCAAGCCGATTAGTGTCGATTATTGTCAATTTTTACTGTTTTGTTGAGGTGATAGTGTATGAATGGCACAATTTGAGAGACTACCAGCGTCACACAGCTGCATAGGAAAGAACTACTTGAACTATCGGCTTGGGATAACAGTAAAAGTTGCGACATAAACGCCCTATACCATGGGATATCTACTTATGCTACAGTAAAGTATATAATATTACAGTAAAATGATAGTATGAATATACAGGGCTGATGAAAAGCTACCATTTCACTATTTCACTATTTCACTACTTAGCAAGTAACAAATTTCATGATAATTATTATGAATTTATTGTCTTATCTGAAGACTTTGTCTATCTACTAGTGAAAACAGTTGCTAACTGTAGGTATTTAGGCAGAATAAATAATATGAATTTTGTTTCTGAGGGTGATACTCACATAAGCTCTAGAATTGTGCGTGGGTAATGAGACGGATTTTTATAAAGAATGAATTATTGACCTATATAGTGAGGTCCACGTTGTAATGGCAGTGGAGAAAGAGAGAACAACGTAACCGATCTTCAGTCTTGTCAATTCCTTCTATAGACGGTAGCTGATACAGGTTTATTAATGTAATATTAACTGTTCATTCTCGTTTAAAATAATCAATATAATATATTTTATCAAGCAAGAAATAATATTTCTCAATAATTTCATAAAGAATTTCCATAATCAAGATGAAATATTTTGTTAATTAGTTATTGATTCTACATTGTTAAGAGACGATCTGGCAAAAGAGCAAAGCTAGAAAGAGACAGGGCTATCCGCTCTGTTGAATGATAGACAAGGATAGCAATACCATTGCTAATCGAACACTGCCATTATAACGTGGACCTCACTATAGTTCCAAGTTGTTTAATTACTATTATGATGAGTGGAATAAGGCAATTATGTAATTTTATATTTAGTTGATGGCATTATGAGGCTATTACATGGCTATATGAAATTACATGGTTTACACCTGTAATTCGATGAGTAAATCAATAAATATTACTTTATTCCAATATGAATCGATACTATGGCTCAATGTACCTAAGATACATTATAATGATAAATACCTGAAATCTATTCTAGGTACCTTGCTTTGACCATTCTATGGAGTAGGTATCATTTCGGAATAACAATGGTTTATATGCCCTCATATTTATTACTCATTAATACTATTCTAATATTTTAATATGAATCGATGGACTAGATAATGGAGTATGAAGGTTTCATTGAATTATGATTTAATGGAAGATTTAATTACTTTCAAAACCTTCTATTATGGAATATATCAATACTATTATAGCATTCTTATATGAATCGATATTTCAATAATAGACTATATGAAGGTATCATTAAATTCTAATCTCAATTAACAAAGATAATCACTATTTTGTTAAGATTGTCAACTGACTATTCTATTTGATTTTTCTGCTTTCTGGAAACTCTAACAGCGTCAGCAGGTGAGCATCAACACGTCAGAGCTGATTGTCGCTCGTTAAAAGTTAATCGTTGATCAAATTTAATCGTAGATCAACGTTGATCGTTGATCGACGTTCACAGTTGGTCAAACATAATCGTTGATTAACTTCAATATTGTAGATCAACCTTAATTGCTGATCAAGCTTTATCGTTGATCAAATTCGATTGTAGATCAACTTTGATCGTTGATCAACTGTAATCGTTGACCAACGTCGATCGTTGATCAACTCCGATCGTAGATCAATTCAGTCGATTATCCTTTATTGTTGATCAACTACAATAATTGTGGATCAACGTTCATTGTTTATCAACTCTGATGTTGGAATGCTCCGCCCACGATGATGGGCGTGTCTTGTGCCGACCAATCACAGCCATTCACCTTCAGCCATCTACCAATCAGAAGGCTTCTTCCACATATACCTCAATATTCAAGTCCACTGTGGATTGATAAAGGTGTGACAAAGGGAATTATCTCAAGTTTGAGTGTGGGAGAGGATTATGAAGTCCTAGCTTCACCGTGTTTCATTCCAAACATTGGGGGTCAGTTTCCGAGCTCAGGATTTAGCTGATTTCTAGAAAACAGCTGGAGTCAGAAAATTAGCTTTCCAAAACACGGAATTGCAGTTTTCATGATAATCTTCATTTTCCCATTTCTATAATTTGATACGTTTTTCCTTGATGGAATAAAACATTCATGAATGATTCAAAATAGCTGAAACTTTACACTATTCTTACTTTATTTTCTTTTGTGTTCAATTTTCTACTTTATCGAAATTCAATTTTAACGTGGACTGCTACTACGCCCCGTTTGGGAGAGACAATTTCCTGACTTCAGCTGTTTAAAGTCTAGAGCTTGGCTGAGTCCTGAGCTTGGAAACTGCCCCTGATAATTTGTTTGAAATCAAGACATCAGTCATATGGTGAAGTTTGGACTGTCTAGTCCTCTCCAACACTGAACCTTGAAATAGATTTCCAGTTGTCACACCTTTATCAATCTCTAGTGAACTTGAATATTGGAATAGCGCCTACCAGATTAATAATTTTCTGAGATGGATAAAATTCAATTTCAACAATGTTATATAAATTTATAATGAATTATACAGTTTTATGTAATGAAAATGAGAGAAATCTTAGGTACAAGTAAATGAATAAATATTTTATTGGTCATAAATATTTCAAGATTACATAGACCATTTTAGACAACAAGCATAAAAGCAATAGCTGAATATTTCCTTTCAATTATTGGCAAATATTTTCTCTCGAATTCACTACTCTTTATCAGATTAGTGAGACTTCATTGTACTATTCGACACAACGCTATATATAGGTATTTGCAAGCTTTCAAGCCTCAGCAATATATTTGTTAAAGCTTCAATATTCGCCACATTATAATATATATTATATAGTAGGAATGGTTTTGCAGTTTTTGACGTATTTTATGAATGTTTTTCTATGTAATTATTTCGTGCTAAGTAGATATTTTGTGTATTGGATTTGGCTGTTAGTTGTATTTGACGGGTTGAGTGAATTTAATTTATACTATATTATACATGATATTTCTATGATTATTGTTCTATTGGTAATTGCGAAAATATTGTTCCACGTTTATGTGTTGCGAATTGATAATATCATTTCTACAGATTATTTCCCTACTATTTTTTGCAGATGATGTGTTTTGAAACTTTTGGAAATTTCTGATGTATTGATTTAAAATATTGAAGATTCTTTGGAGATGTTTGATAATACATCATAATGAATATTATAGCCAACATAATAAATAGAATTCATTCATCTTCTTTGAGAATTTCTTGGAGATTTTGTTTTTGTATGTTGAGAATTAGGCTGCGTTTACACCAAAGTTATTAACAAAATGTTTATTTTTCCGTCCTTATAGATTCTCTTAGATTGAACATAACTTACCATAAACGAGATGATCATATGTGTTCCGTTTCGTTCAATCTTATAGAATCTACTTATAAGGATCAAGTAATTAACAAAATGTTAATAACTCAATTTTTATAGATTCTATTAGGTTGAACGGAGCTTGTCAAACACATATGTTCATCATGTGTATGATAAGTTATGTTCAATCTAATAGAATCTATGAGGATCAAGTTATTATCATTTCGTTGATAACTTTGGTGTGAACACAGCTTCAACGTCCTAAATGGTGAAAAAAATTGAAATTACATTATAAATATTCTAGCCTATAAATTGAATAATATTATGGCATACTGATCATCTTCTACTTAAACTTCTTGGAGATTTTTGTTTTTGTATGTTCACTCGTTGAGAATTATCTCCCAAAGCTACGGAGAACAAGCTTGAAGGAAAAAGTGTTTTGTATTTTAGGAATTTTTATAGAAATATGTAGGCAAACTTATATATACAAATCATCAACAAGGAACGTGACGTGGATTATGAGATGATACTTCTGAGAAAAAAAGATATTATTTGTTCATTATTAGCTTTAGCTGTGCAAAGGCTTAAAAATAAACTATCCACTCGTGATATTTTTCAAAGATTTCGATTCGTATATCATCAAGCTATCAAAATGGGAAAGTTTTCTCAGGGAAACATTTTTTTTCTGATCATTACTTTTTGAGATACGAGCGCTCAAAGTTCAAATTTTTGAGACAGAACATTTCGAATTCGGTAAGAGATAAATCCATGAGATTCAGAGGATAGATTATTCATGGTATTGATGATCTAGTGACGAGGACTAGAAAAGATTGAGAGCTGGAAAAACATTTTTGCCTGTGGTGCGAACGATATTTTTCGCCACACTACAGGTATTGCTGACAAAATAAAGAATACTCGTTTAAGCTATCGTACCTATCTCTTGATTTTAGTGGTAGAAGATTTGCAGTCAGGATTTCAGATTCTTTTAAAATTTCACTTGGAATACCACAGTCATCTTCAAGCATTTTTGAAAATTCGGAATGCACTAATCAACAATAAATAATTGAATAAAACTGGTTGCGAAGCGAATTAGTTTGATTCGAAACTGGAACTGAAATCATGGCGACTTCAGCTGATGATGGAAGTGGACACTCGCCCGATCTAGCGGATGACTTATTAACTACTTCCATGACCAGCTGGAAAGAGACAACTTTCTGGCCTAGACCGGAAAAGAAACCCTTTTCTGACGTCGTCTGCAAACAAGGTCTTTCAGATCTACGTAGTGACTGGAAAACAGCTGCTTTCTGTGCAGTGTGGCGAAAAAACTTTTTCATTTTGATAGAATGATGATATACAAATCGAAAAACTTTGAAAAAATATCACGAGTAGAAAGTTTATCTTTAACGTTTGCACAGCCTTAATTGAAACGAACGACCACCAATCAAATTTTCTTCAATATATGAATTCATTCATTCACTGTAACAACAATGAGATCTTTCTAGTCGTTCTTTTTATAAAGAATTGGAATAATACAAATGAGAGTTGGAGATCACAGAGTTCAAAGTGAGAATATTCTAATATTCACGGTTGGGTTGAGATATGTCCTCATATATACAGAAAAGTATTTCAACAAGTATTCCGAGGGAAACTGAACGATTTACTGGATGATTTATGACTTTATCGATAAGTGAGTGTTAGCTGGCTTCATTCTTCATTATTGCTGTAGAGTTATGAGGAGGGGTTATGGCAGGAGGGTTATGGCAGGGGGTTATAGCAGGGAGTCAGGGGTAGTTAGGACAGTAGGGGGTGGAGTTACAGGACCCTCTATTTCCCCAGGTAGATGATTTGATGAATGGTCTACAGCGTCAGGTCATCTCACGCGAGTAGGGCTCTCCTTTTCGTTCTTATTCTCATCCTATTTCCTCTCTCTTCCTTCGTTCTCCTTCTCTCTTTCCTTCTTTATCCTTTCTCTCTTTTCCTTCTTCTCCCGCATTCACCTTTCTCCCAACATCTTTATTGGCTCCTTCATCTTCTTCTCTTCCCTCTCCATCATAATTGTCAGACTCTTCTTTCTTTCTCCCTTCTCTCTCTTCCTTCTTTTTCCATTATCTCTCCTCCTTCTCTCTCCCTTCTATCTTTTCCTCCTTCCTCCTCATTCATCTCTTCCCACACATCCTCTTTGTCGGCTCCCTTAACTTCTTCTCTATCCTTTTCACCATAATTCTCATAATCTTTCTTCTTTCTTCCCTCTCTCTCCCTTCTCTTCTCTCCTACTTCCCACTCATTCATATCTCTCAACACATCCACTTTGTTGGCTCCTTTATCTTCTTCTCTTACCTCTCCACTGTAATTCTCAGACTTGCCAGCTGCTAAATTCTATTCTTCCTGCACACTAAAACTTCCACTCTTTTTTCCTTCCTCATTCTCATCCTATTCTTTCTATCTTCTTCCTTCTCATTCCTTTCTCCCTCTCTACTTGCCCTCTTTGCTAGCTTCTTGATCCTCTTCTCTTTAACTTCTATTTCCTCTCTCTTCCTTCGTTCTCCTTCTCTCTTTTCCTTCTTTCTCCTTTCTCTATTTTCCTTCTTCTCCCGCATTCACCTTTCTCCTCACATCTTTATTGGCTCCTTCATCTTCTTGAGGATGGACACGTTAAGCCGTCGGTCCCGGCTGCCTAAAAAGCAATCGTTAGGTCATGTCAGAGGCCCTGGAATTGATCAGCTGCGACCTGAAAACTCTGACACCAGACCTGATACAGCCAGGTCACTCGATATTATTATTATTATTATTATTATTCTCTTCAACTTTCTCACTATAATTCTCACACTGGCCAGCTGAGAAATTCCATTGTTTCTGAACACTAAAACCTCCAATTCCTCATTATGTGGTGGTTCATTATATCTCTAAATAACCCACAAACGATTTGGCAACAATGCGGAGTTGACAGAGCTATCAGCTTTGTCGTATGACAGACAAGGATAGCAAATCAATGTCAATCAGATGCCGCTGACTTCTAAAGGTGTATCTCACAATAAATGTTTTGAAATCTTCAAAACTATAGTGAGGTCCACGTTATAATTATTGCAGTGTTTGCTTAGCAATGGTATTGCTATCCTTGTCCATCATTTAACAAAGCGGATATCGCTATCTTTTTCTCGCTTTTCTCTGTTGCCAGATCGTCTTTCCACAATATAGAGTCAATAATTTATTGAACCTACCGAAATATTTCATCTTAATTATAAAAATCATTATAAAATTATTGAAAAATATAATTTCTTACTTAATGAAATATGATTGATCATTTTGAACGGGAATGAACAGTTGATATTACATCAATAAACCTGTATCAGCTACTGTCTATAGAAGGCATTGACAAAACAGAGGATCGGCAACGTTGTTCCCTTATCTTTCTCCACTGCCATTATAACGTGAACCTAACTGAAGTGATTTTATTTTGCCTCCCCCTCCTCCAAAGCTATCCATATTCCAATTAATTCGACACAGTCATTCTGTTTCCCTGATAGTGATGTCTCCCTGAGCCCTAGGCTTGTGCAAGGTTCAATTCCAATGTGTATGATTCAACAGAGAGAAATATAAGCCAGAATCTCAGGTCATTCCGCTTCACCCTCACTGATGATGATGTCCTCCTTAAACTTAGGCTTGTGCGAGGTACCATTCCAATGTGTACGATTCAATAGTAGGAAATATAAGCTAGAATCTTAGGTCTTTCTGTTTCACCCTCACTGATGATGATGTCCTTCTAGAACCTAGGCTTGTGCAAGGTTCAATTCCAACGTGCATGTCTCAACAGAGGAAAATATATGACAGAATCTCAGGTCATTCCGTTTACCCTCACTGATGATGATGTTCTCCTAGAACCTAGGCTTGTGCAAGGTCCAATTTAAATGTTCATGATTCAATAGTGAGAAATATGAGCCAGAATCTTAGGTCATTCTGTTTTTACCCTCACTGATGATGATGTCCTTCTAGACCCTAGGCTTGTGCAAGGCTCAATTCCAGAAAATATGATTCAATAAAAGGAAATATAAGCCAGAATCTTAGGTTATTACGCTTCGCCCCCATTGATGATGATGTCCCCCTAGAACCTAGGCTTGTGCATGCTCAATTCCAACAAATATTATTCAATAATATGAAATATAAGAAAGATATTAGGTAATTACACTTTGCTCCCATTGATGATGATGTTTCCTCTATGCCCTAGGCTTGTGCATGGTTCAATTCCAGCGTATGTGACTCAACTGAGAGAAATATGAGCTTTTAATATATTATAAATATAGCTTATCTGTCTGTAGTTTTCTGCTCGTAAGCAGGTCCTTCTATATGGCAGCAGCCCTCCACTCTCTTCTATATAGCTTATAATATAGATTTTATCAGAGATTGACAATGGTGTAATAACCGAAACCGGTCTTCCTATCAATAATCAGTGGTTTTTTTACAATTTCTTAGTCTTTTTCATTCAATATGAATAATTACCACAATATCAACTTCTCAACTACACAAAAAGAAATATAAGCCAGAATCTCAGGTCATTCGTTTCACCCTCACTGATGATGATGTCCTCCTAGAACCTAGGCTTGTGCAAGGTTCAATTCCAACGTGTATGATTCAACAGGAGAAATAGAAGCCGGAATCTCAGGTCATTCCGTTCTACCCTCACTTATGATGATGTCCTCCTAGAACCTAGGCTTGTGCAAGGTTCTATTCCAACGTGTATGACTCAACATAGAAAAATATAAGTCAGAAACATAGGTCTTTCCGTCTTACCCTCACTGATTATGATGTCCCCCTAAGCCCTAGGTTTGTGCATGGTTCAATTCCAACGTGTATGATTCAATAGTAGGAAATATAAGCCAGAATCTCAGGTCTTCCTGTTTTACCCTCACTGATGATGATGTCTCTTTAGGCCCCAGGCTTGTGCACAGGTCGACTCCAACGTGCATGACTCAACAGTGTGAAATATAAGCCAGAAACTTCAGTCATTCCGCTTTACCCTCACTGATGATGATGTCCCCTCAAGCCCTAGGCTTGTGCATGGTTCAATTTCAACTCGTATGACACAACATAGTAAGAGATATCTATATTTCCCCGATGATGATGATGTCCCCCAAAGCCCAAGGCTTGTGCAAGGCTCAATTCCAACTTGTATGACTCAACAGAGAGAGATATGAGTGACATTTATGGATCACCATTAATTTGATGACAGTTAGGGGAGCTGAGAAGAAAATGGGCGAATTAAATTTGATGACAGGAGGGATTTAAGGGCTGTTTTGATAGGGGTCGCTAAAGTTTTTGTTGCAGAAAATCAGAGAAACGTTGTTTCACAGAATTGCAGTTGAATCTGAATCTAGATTACAACTGTGAGAATAGACCTCTGGTCTATCAGAATATAGAATAGACCTCAATTTATTGAGGAAATAGGAATTTATTTTCAAATAGAAAATGGACCTCAATCTGATTTGTTTTTTCATACATAGAATAAAATAGGATAGAATGACTGCCTTTATTTTATACCTGGGAGGGCGAATTTAGGGCGCAGTCGGCCCTCTCTCACACTCAACCCTCAAATATAGGAAAATTATAACCCATCTATAATGTAGGTATATAATAAGATATCCCATGGTAGTTTATGCTTCAAATTTCAAGCTGATTTTATGTTACTCAAGCTGATTACTGTCGACTACTGTCTATTATTAGTGTGTTGTTGGGAGTGTAAGAGTGTAAGAAGGGCACAGTATGAGAGACTACCAGCGTCACATAGCTTCACCAAAAACAACTACTAGGACTATCGGCTTCAGTTAACACTCACATTTGCAACATAGACACCCTATACACTGTCTATTATTAGTGTGTTGTTGGGAGTGTAAGAGTGTAAGAAGGGCACAGTATGAGAGACTACCAGCGTCACATAGCTCTAACAAAAACAACTACTAGGACTATCGGCTTGAGTTAACATTAACATTTAGACAAAAATGCCCTATTCCATGGGATATCTTCTTATGCTATTTTTTCTCTGTGGAATCACCATAAATGATACAGTATCACTAGACTTGATACAGTATCAACACAATATGATACAGTATGATCTCAACTTGATACACAACACTATGGAATATCTTCTTATACTATCTTCTCTCTATGGTGTTACCATAAATGATACAGTATCACCACACATGATACAGTATCAACACAATATGATACAGTATCATCTCAACTTGATACATTACACCATGGAATATCTTCTTTTACTATCTTTTCTCTATGGTGTTACCATAATGATACAGTATCACCACACATGATACAGTATCAACACAATATGATACAGTATCATCTCAACTTGATACACAACACCATGGGATTATCATCTTCTTATGCTATCTTTCATCTATGATATTATTTTCTTATTCAACATGGGTAGTCTCACAGAACATGCATGTATTTCACTTCTTATTTCTCTCGAAATGAATGCAACAAAACAATAATTCACATGAAAGCATGGAGCAGTTTCTAAATTTTTTATCATAAAACCTTGAATCAACAATAATTATAAATAATCCAATCATTTTCTTCATATTTCGCATACAGCTTACTTGAATTTAATTGGAAATCAGAGTCTAATTTCAATAATACTTTTCTATTCGATCTTGGAATATTGTTAGAGCTACACTGCATCCATAAGCATTAGTTCTCTTTTTTGAAGCATGATTTTCAAATTTTCGACATTATTACATGAACAACACTTACAATTATACACTAATCATTACTTACTGATTCCAGGCTCTGAAAACAACATCGTAGATAATGTCTTCTGAATTGGAAATGTTTATTAACAAATAATAACTACGATAATGTTTTTTTCTGAAATTCCTGCACTTCTTTATCACCTCACTATTCTATACCAATCATATTATTACTTGAACATATTAATTAATACTCTATTATATTATTATTATATCAATCTTATTCAATACCAATGAAAACTACAATGGAGTTATTAGATCAAAAGTTATCATTTTTCTAATCCTGGTATTTCCATTGAGGAATGTTCTATTCTTTTAATCTTGGACATGTTTTGAGAAAGGAAAAATTCAACAACACATATGCATTTCATTGATTTATATTATTTATATATGATCAATCACATTGAACAATAATGAATCTACAGTGTAGTATCTGATTGTTATCAACGTCCTCCATCGATCATAAAAAAATGGATTAACATAATTTAAACATTAAGTTGGGTTACACGAAATTTATTGACAAAATGTTTATCCACCCGTCCTTATAGATATTCTATTAGATTGAACGGAACTCGACAAACACATATGTTCATCATGTGTATGATAAGTTATGTTCAATCTAATAGAATCTATAAGGATTTTAAGTTATCAACATTTTGTTAATAACTTTGGTGTAAACGCAGCACAACATTTTAACATTTCGAAACATAAGTTTGATGAATTTCTCAGTAAATTATTATACAATGAGACTTGCACTTAACGTTTTATACACATATTTACAGTGACAGCTTACAGTCGACATTAACAGATCTTCCAGACAATCTAACAGGTATTTCATGTCATACTATCATATTTTTTCGAACTTTACTTCCATTAATGATTGATATAACTTTGTGAAACTTGTGATACATACTGAGAACAATAATTATTGAGTTGAATAAATTGTGTAACCAAAAAATTCTATAAATAGTTCATAAAATAGTAAATTTATATTGGAGTATATGATTCTCTAATCTTCAATAGAATTAATTCAACTTCTGATGATTTTGAGAGAGATTTCACTATAATTTTCAATCGATTTGATTAGAGTTCATAGTTTCTTATTTTTAAATTATACTTCCTTCAAATTTTGATCAACCAGTTATGTTTATTGAATGAAAAAGACTAAGAAATTGTCAAAAAACCACTGATTTATTGATAATAAGAAAGACCGGTTTCGGTTATTACACCATTGTCAATCTCTGATAAACTAAAACTAAATACAAGAGCAGCAGAATTTATACTAGTAGGCGAGTACTGCTATTGGTCGAGGGCATGAACGCCTGCCATTGGCCTAGCTCCTCCCACAGTCTCCTCCCACTCAACGGTGTGACAAAATGGCGGCTTAAGCAACAGATTTGCCATGATAATAAAATTTACCTTTCAGTACAAAATAAGAACCAAGAAAACAAGTGTGAAACTGAGTTTATCAGAGATTGACAATGGTGTAATAACCGAAACCGGTCTTTCTTATTATCAATAAATCAGTGGTTTTTTGACAATTTCTTAGTCTTTTTCATTCAATATGAATAATTACCACAATATCAACTTCTCAACTACACAAAAAGTTATGTTTATGTCTTGATAGTCAAAAATATTTTAAGAAGGAACATTTATTTATGCATAGAAACATACACTATCGTTCTCAATTATGAATGATTGGGGAAGGAACAACAGGCTCAAATCCCAAAACTGTTCCTTCCCTAAATTTAAATAGAAATTGTTCAAAAATGGGTCATGATTCAATCTGCTAGTATTTTTCCAAATTCATCATACAAGTCACTTAATTTTGAATGGAAATATTGTCATGAATATGGATTACAATTTGGCGAATGTTTGATTCAAGCTGCTAGAAAAAATTGTGGTATTGACACGCATTTTCAGTTCCAAATTTCCATTATCATCCACTAGCATAAAATGAGAGTGAATGAATAATGATATATGAGAAATAAGTAGAAAGTGATTTATGTAAATAATATGAGAGATGAGAGCAAATACATTATTTGTGAATACATTTCCAGTATTTGAAAATGAATACATTTGGTTGCTCACTTGAAACTTTAAGCACGTTTCGTGAATAACACCAGTGACCGAATAACCATTTAACCGATACTCACTGTTGGAAGTGAATTTCACTATAATAGCTACTTCTTGCACTCTTTTGCATATTTATTTGCACTCTCATTACTTTCCATATAGTATATTTCGCACCTAGAGCAGAAAATGAGATTTTTCCGGCTCGAAATCGGTTTTCAAGTCCGTGGCCGTAGGCCGAGGACTAGAAAAGATTGAGAGCCGGAAAAACATTTTTGCCCGTGGTGCGAACGCTATTTTTCGCCACACACAAAAATAAACAATATATATATGAGAATAGTTGTTTACTAAGCACTTCCGAAAGCAGAAGTGGGAGGTGATAGCTCTAGCAAATCTGAGGTAATCTGAATATCAGGAAATTGTCCAAGTATTTTTTCTTTTATTCTGATTTGTCTAAATAACCTAAAAGATGATGTTCAAGTATGTGGGAGGTTGAGTTTATACTTTTTTATTCTTTCAAATGACAATAAGATGATATTATTATGGATGTTTTAATTATTATTGAATAATGAACAGAAATAATAAAAATTTTTTTGATCAGCAGTTTTTTGATCACTTTTCTTAGTTCCATGTTAGCGGCTGAAAGCGTACTCTTTCCGGCCTAGGCCGGAAAGAAACCTGTTTTGACGTCAGACGAGAGTCGTCTGCAAACAATGTCTTTCAGATCTACGTAGGGACTGAAAAACAGCTGCTTTCTGTGCAGTGTGGCGAAAAATCTATTTCTCTTGACCTCTCTATGACAGATTTAGAATTTGTTTTCAAATCGGTTATTGTACCCGCTAAATCAAGAATCTACGTCTATGCGAAATTTTGTGTTAATCAGTTGAGTAGTTGAGACGTGATGATGCGTCATTCGTGAATTTCCTATCCCCTACGTGTAAAAGCCAATTCTCTCCTTCATCATAGATTGGAGATGACAATTCCCACTTAGTCTAACGAGACCCATGGTGATACAAAAAAAAGACATGAAGATATTGTGAACAAGAATTGTCAACATTTTAAATTAAATAAATTATATCATCATTTTTTGAATCAAAACCTTACTAGACGCATATTAGACTCATCACCCTCCAGATCTCTGAAAGCATTGAGAATCTATTATCTGCCATCTGCTATCTGCTATCTGTCATCTGCTATCTGCTATCTGACATCTGCTATCTGTTAGTTGATATCTGATATCTGATATATTTTATCTGTTATCTGCTATCTGCCATTTTCTATCTGCCATTTGCTATCTGCTATCTGTTATATCTATCTGATATCTGATATCCACCTCTCACTCCCTTGTAATCACTTATTCAGTCTATCCATAATTCACATCTGCTATAGTGGGGTCCACGTTATAATGGCAGTGTTTGATTATCAATGGTATTGCTATCCTTGTCTATCATTCAACAAAGCGGATAGCGCTAACTCTCTCCCGCTCTGCACTGATGTCAGATCGTCTTCTAACAATGTAGGATTAATGATTTATTGAAAAAATATTTCATCTTAATCAAGATAATTCATTATGAAATTATCGATCTATTGAACTATTTAACAAAGCAGATAGCGCTCTCTCTTACTCGCTTTGCTCTGTTGCCAGATCGTATTTCAACAATGGAGAATTGATAATCAATTAACAAAATATTTTATCTTGATATGTAAATTCATTATGAAATTATTGAAAATATAATTCTTGCTTTGTAGAATTTGATTTACCATGGGATATCTACTTATGCTATTGTTCTCTATGGTAGTATTTTGTACAATAAATGAATGAATTTTTGTACAATAATTGATCATTTTTAAACGAGAATGAACAGTTTATATTACATCGATAAACCTGTATCAGCTACCTTCTATAAAAGGTATTGACAAGACAAGAGGATCGGCAACGTTGTTCTCCTATCTTTCTCCCCTGCCATTATAACGTGGACCTCACTATAGGTGTTCAGATCAAATTGAACCTTATTAAATCACCAGTAGTACATTATATCCATCTCACTTTTTTGGCCATCTCTTTGCCTTCCCAGTCTACTTAAATTTTCCTTCATTACCATCAATTTTTACTCCATTCAATTTTCTAGATTTCTATTTATTCTACGTTTTCTTCAATTTCACTTCTCTATCCTCCCTCTTCTTCTTCTCTGTCTTCATCTCCTCCCTCCCCATTTCCACTCTCTTCCACTTTCTCTCTCTGTCTCACTCTCTCTCCATTTCTTTGGTAGAGAGTTAGTGGGGAAGATATTTTTAATATTCTTTCCGAAGAATGGACATTGATATGTCCAAAGCTCCACCAATTTATGTAGATGCATAACAATATTATCTTTAGTTATAACAAATCGCTTTTTTCATATTATATACAGTTCAATAATTATTTTCTTGGTCTATATTATGTAAATTCATCTATAATTTTGCTGTATTGTAAGCTATTGTATATAAGTGTATAAGCCAGTATATATTGTAATCTACATAAATAAAGTACTCAATCAATCTTCGCATCCCTTATCCCTTATGTTTTGTAATGGGACCACCATCATAGTTTATCTATCACCTATTACATCTTCCCTCTATTGTATTTTATTAGGAACTTCAATTTTTTATGGTATAATTTCATGATAATTCTCACTCCACATGGATGCAAATAACAACTTTATTTTGCTAATGTGATAATACTTCAGTTGATGTTGATGGCTCAATATGTACAATATTATTTTCTTCAATGTTTGTCTTATTTCTTCTTCTTTCAATCAGGGATTAGGCTATTGCCTGTTCCGACTCACATTCAGTTTGTAATTAGAATAAAAAAAATAATAATAATAATAAATAAAATCTATAAATTGATAACACCAATATAATCTAATGTAATATCATCATAAGCATCACTACAATCTACTGTTTTCATTTTATAATAAATATAATGATCATTGCCATCTATTTCGTGGCCTGCCTATGTCTCTTTTGCCTACCGGTTTATACTTGAAAATTCTGTGAGGAACCCTATCAGCTGACATTCGTTCCACATGCTCTTTCCATTGCTGACGATAAGATGCAACTCTCTCATTCAGGCAGAAGATATTCAGCTATTTCCGTATATCCTCATTCCTGATGTGATCTCTTCTGTCACAGCCCTTAGTTCTGCGAAGAAATCTCATCTCAGCTGCCTGCACTTTACTCTCAATTGGCTTTGATGTTACCCACGATTCACTACCATAGAGTAGTAGTGTAGCTGCCATTGTCTTATGAAATTCCATTATCGTGCTTGTGATAGCTTTCTTTCCCAATGTCCTACTGATACTTCAACAAATCATTTGGAATCTTCCTACCTTCTTCTCTACATCCAATTCATCTTTATAACTAATTTCACAACCCAGATATGTGAACTGAGACACCTGCTCCAATACCTTGTTGTCTATCACAATCTCTGATCTTATTGGGTACTTTCCTTTAAAAGCCATGATTTTGGTTTTCTCCTTTGATATCTTTAAATTATATTCTTTACAAATTTCATGCAGGATATGAACTGATTTTTGGAGGTCATTTTCGTTCTCCTGTACTACACACAAATCGTAATGTTTGTAATATTGATTATTACTGATGCGGAACTGATAGAAAATAATAATTTATTTCTTAAGTTTCATTTAATTTTATAATGTCAATTTTTGTAAATGTTACCATAGGCAACAGCCTAGTAACAATTGTCAATGAATATCTTATCTCATCTTATATTATCCTTATCCCGCCATCTCCTCCCTTCAATCCCCTTCTACCATTCTCAATTTCCCCCCACCACCATTTCCTTTTTTTGTGAGAATCTGTCGGGGGTTCACATCGTTTTGTTCTCCTCGCCAAGTGATCAGAAAATAAAGAGAGAGAGTGAGCTCTCTAAGAGAGCTTATTAACGAGTGTCATGGTGTTGAGGAGTGGGGGGATCGCCCAGTGTAGAAGGGAGGTTTAGGGGACCCTCTCCCCCCCTTATTGTGCCGACCTCAATTTTCTCTTTAAATGAAGCGCAAATTCAATCTATAGTCTCACTGATTGGCCTCCTTCTTATAAAACTCTTCCTCATCGTCTTCTTCTCCTTATTTTTATTCATCAACTTCCTCTTCTTCTTCTTCTTCTTCTTCTTCTTCTTCTTCTCTTCTCCATGATCGAATTCTACTTCATGGTATTTTTCTTCTTCGTCTCTATTCAATTCATGTGCCTTCCACTTTTCATTCCATTTTTCTTCCCCACCTTAATTTTCCTTCTTAGATCCATTTTTGTCATCTTCAACAGTTTTCTTCTGTTTTGTAATATTTCTTCTTCTTCTTAATTTTCTACTCCTTTTTCCTCTTTTCTTCTTTTCATCCTCCTCATCCTTCCTATTCTTCTTATTCTTTATCTACTTCTCCAACTTACTCCTTTCCTTCAAAATTCTATCTTTCTCCTACTTCTACACCTTCTTCTCCTTCTCCTCCTCCTTCTCCTCCTACTGCTTTCCCTCCTCATCAACCTTATTTCCTTATTGATCTACTTCTCAAAAATATTTTTCTTCTCCTTCTCCCCATCCTTCTCCTACTTTTTCAACATCTTCTTCTTCTCCTTCTTTTCTTATTCATTTACCTCCCTATTTTCTTCTCCTCCTCATCAACCTTATTTTTATTATTAATCTACTCCTCCAAAATATTCTTCTTCTCCTTCTCCTCATCATTCTTCCACTTTTTCAACATCTTCTTTTTCTCCTTCTTTTCTTATTCCCTCTCCTTCCTATTTTTTTTCTATTTCGTCCTTTTTTTATTCTTCGTATTTGATTGTTCAATTTAGTTCTCCTTCTTGCAAAGTTCCTTCTTTTTCAGGGTTTCTCCTTGTTTCTTTTTGTTCGTATTCTTGTTCGTTATTGCAATTCTCTCCTTTTCCTACCCGGTATCCTTCTTCTTTCCCACAGTTTTCTATTCTTCTGCTTCATCTTCTTCTTCTTCTTCTTCCCCATCTCCGTCTTCTTCTTCTCTCCCTTCTTCATCTTCTTCTGCTTTCCCCCTTTGCCGTCTCCTCCTTCTATCCCTTCTCCTTCTTCTCCTCCACCTTTTCTGTCTTCTCCTTCTTCCCCTTCCACTTCTTCTTCTTCTTCTTTTTATTCTTCTTCATCTTGTTTCCCTTCTACTCCTTCTCCTGTCTTTTTTTTCTCCTCCTTCTTCTCCTTCATCTCCTTTTTCCTCTTCTTCTTGTTGTTCTTCTTTTCCTTCATCCTCCACTGATTGCAATCCCAATGTCGTCTACAGACACACTTATTCTTCATTCACTCCTCCTCCTTCTTCTTCTTCTTCTTTTTCTTCTCCTCCTTCTTCTTCCTCTTCTTCTTCTTCTATTCCTTCTTCTTCTCCTTCTCCTCCAAAATCACTTATCTTGTAAGTGCATATTGAAGGGTGGACATCTTCGATTCTCATTATTCTCTTCCTCACTCAGTCACTCTCTCTCACTCTTTCACTCTCTCATTCTCTCTCTGTCCAACACTTGAGAACAAATTCCATTTATTTTCGATTTCACCCACTTATTCTTCACCAATCTTCATTTTTTTCAGCCATAGTTCTTCTGACTTTCACTTTGTTCGAGTGCAGAGTTCTGGAAATGTTCTGTGCCAATCATAGCCTATAGTGAGTTCCACACTATAATGGCAGTGCATAAGGCGAGAGAACAACGTTGCCGATCCTCTGTCTTGTCATTGCCTTCCAAAGACGATAGCTGATACAGGTTCATTGATGTAATATGACCGGTTCATTCTCGTTTAAAATAATCAATTATATATCATCAAGCATGAAATTTCATTTTTCAATAATTTCATAATGAATCTTCATAACTAAGATGAGATATTTCTTTAATCGATTATTTATTCTACAATGTTAAAAGACGATCTGGCAACAGAGAATGCGAAAAAGAGATAGCGCTATCCGCTTTCTTAAATTATAGACAAGGATAGCAATACTATTGCTGATCAAACACTGTCATTGTAACGTGGACCTCACTTTAATGATAACATTTTACAGATAACTTTTGACAGTAAATTTTTCACTTGCCCTGCAAAAATCATCTGCTTTTTCCCTGAATGATATATCAACCAGAAATTCAAGACATGTCTCTAAGTTTTTGCATTCCTTCGCTTTCATTATAGTTACAGATAATAATTATTAGTTACAGATGATTATTGATGATAACTTTGCACAGATAATTATTTATGACAGTAAATTAATTTTTCGCCCCTCTTGGATGTAATGAGCTGGTTTTCGTGCATCATATGGAGGCCGAAAATGATTGTTTTCTGACCAGGCCGGTAGAAGTTTTACGGCCCTAGGGCTGTAAAATAACTTTGAAGTCAGCTGATTATGTTTTGATGTGAACGTGTTTACAAAATGGTTTATTAAATGGAATCAGTTTATGCTTCTAGAATTGAATAAGTATTCTGCAATAAGATACTATCATTTTATTTGAATGAATAAAATACAGATAAGATATATATTATAAACTATTCAAATTCGATTTTCAGTGTAGGATAGAACTTCTACCTAAACTTCAGAATCAAGGACAACAAGCATTGTTGACGTTGACATTCAGATTGGCCAAATTTCAAGTGTGCTAAAACAGCTGATCAAAAAACTTTTCATTATTTGTGTTTATTATTCAAAAATCAAAACATTTATAATAATAATTATCATCTTATTGTCAATTGGAAGAATAAAAAGTATAAACTCAACTCCTTACATAATTGAACATAATCTTTTAGGTTATTTAGACGAATCAGAATGAAAAATAAAAATACTTAAAAAAATTAAAAATTGAAAACCGATTTCGAGCCGGAAAAGTCTCATTTTCGGCCCTAGGTACGAAATATACTATTTCCACATTCTGTGTAAAATTATTAGTTTATCCTCATTCAACAGGTAATTCTTAACAGTAAATTTTTTACTTCCTATGAGAAATTATCAATTTTTTCCTCAATTTACTGACAATTTTTGAAATTCAATTTTTCTACTCAATGTTTAAAACCATCAGTTCTTTTCATAATGAAACATCAGCGAGTTCAAGAAATTTCACTTAATGATTGCAATCCTTCCGTACTTATTATCAGTTCTAGATGTTTATCAATAACTCTCCACAGAGAACTTCTGACAGTCAATTTTTCCACATTGTCTGTAGAATCATCCGTTTCTCCTCATTTCACAGATAATTCTTGACAATGAATTTTCCCACTTTCTGTACAAAATCATTCATTTCTTCCTCAATTCACAGATAATAACCTACATAATATTTGGACGATTTGTGACGGAATCAGGAAATTGAAGAAGTTTTGGGCAATAGCCTGTTTTTTCTTTCCCGACTATTGTATTGTTCGCTCTATCTAATAAATAAATAAATAATAAATAAATAAATAATTCTTGATGGTCAATTCGTTATTCTCTATTGATTCATACAATACGTACATCATCAAAAAGATAGGGAGCGAAAAAATAAGGTAACCTTGTGCTATTCCTCTCCCAAATTTAGATAAGGTTACACATAGTCCGAAATAGGTAAATTCTTGTAGTGCTGTTCACTTCATAAAATTCTCAGTCCTTAATTATTTCCCCAAAGTAGATTTAAAATAATATATTTTTAATTATTCCACTATCTTTGCAAAATCATCCTTTTTTCCCCAATTCACAGGTAATTTTCGACATTCAATTTCTTCACTAACTCTACAAAATCATCAGGTTTCTTCTCAATGAAATGTCAGTCAAGTTTCAAGACATATCTCTTAATTATTGCATTCCTTAGCACCCACTATTAATCACAGATAAAATTAATGATAACTTCTGACAGATAACTTTGCACAAAAAACTTTTCACAGATAATTTTCGACCTTCTCTGCACTCTCTTTGCAAAGTCATCATGCTTTAAATATCAGTTAGATTTCAATTCATCCCTTTTAATGATTGCAATCCTCCCGTACTAATTATCAGTTACAGATAATCAATGATAACGTTCTACAAATGATAGTTTTTGATAGATACCTTCTCACAGACAACTTCCCATAGATAACTTTTGACACAACTTTTCACAGATATTTTTGACATTCCATTCCTCCTCTTTCTCTAAAAAATCATCAGTTCTTCCCCAATGGAATATCAGTCAAATTTCAAGTCATTCCTCCAAACTCTTGCATTCCTTTCGCACTAATTATCAGTTACAGATAATCAAAGATAACGTTTCACAAATGATACCTCTCCACAGATAACTTTTCACACATAGATTCTGACACATAACTTTTCACAGATAATTTTTGACATTCAATTTTTCACTTTCTCTACGAAATTATCAGGTTTTTAGTCTCCAAAGTCTTGCATTCCTTTCGCACTAATTATCAGTTACAGATAATCAAAGATAACGTTTCACAAATGATACCTTTCCACAGATTACTTTTCATACATAAATTCTGACACATAACTTTTCACAGATAATTTTTGACATTGAATTTCTCACTTTCTCTACGAAATTATCAGGTTTTTAGTCAATGAAATATCAGCCAAATTCAAGACATTCTTTTCAATTATTGCAATCCTTCCGTACTGATAATAACTTGTACTTTACTTCCGTACTAATATATTTTTGATATTCAATTTCTCCTTTTTCCCTGCAAAATTATCCGTTTTTCCCCAATGAAATATCAGTCAAATTTCAAGTAATTTCTCTCAATTTTTGCATTCCTTCTGCACTAATTATCAGTTACAGATAGTCAATGATAACGTTTCACAAATATCTTTTGATAGATACCTTCCCACAGACAACTTTCCATAGATAACTTTTGACACATAACTTTTCACAGATATTTTTGACATTCAATTACTCCACTTTCTCTGCAAATCATTCGCTTTCCTCAATGGAATATCAGTCAAATTTCAAGTCATTCCTCTAAATTCTTGCATTCCTTCCACACTAATTATCAGTTACAGATGAATGATTCTCACAAATACCTTTGCACAGATAAATTTCGACATTTAAATTCTCCTCTCTCTCTACAAAATCTTCAGGTTTTTCCGCAATGAAATGTCAGCCAAATTCAAGACATTTCTCTAAATTTTTACATTCCTTTCGCACTAATTATCAGTTACAGATTAAATGATTCTCACATGTCAGCCAAATTCAAGACATTTCTATAAATTTTTACAATCCTTCCGCTTTCATCATAAGTTACAGATAA
The DNA here is from genome assembly GCF_014356525.2 of Nilaparvata lugens. Lineage (NCBI taxonomy): Eukaryota > Metazoa > Arthropoda > Insecta > Hemiptera > Delphacidae > Nilaparvata > Nilaparvata lugens. The sequence continues at coordinate 100,177,785 of NC_052504.1, forward strand.
TTATTAATGATAACAATTTACAAAATTCATAAGATAACTTTTGACATTCAAATTCTTCTTTTTCTCTACAAAATCATCAGGTTTTTTCCGCAATGAAATGTCAGCCAAATTCAAGACATTCCTGTCAATTATTGCATTCCTTTCGCTGACTCATTATTGGATTAAAATGGCATTGGAGCAGCGAGGCATCCATTAATGAAGTGCTTTGCGGTATCGCTATGCGCTAATTGGATCTGGTGCGGTTCACTGTAAAATGTCAGTATGCCTCAAACGTATGCTTATCATTCAACCAATGTTGAACCATTGACAATTGAAGTATAGAGAATCTCTCACAATATAGACTTCAGACTACGTTCGTCTCGTCTTTTGATGTGAATTTTAATTAAAAGGAATCGAATACTCTTCGTTCTCTCACTCTTTATCACTCTCTCTCTCTCTTCTCAATCATTAACAGCTATTTTTTCTCCACCTTATTCTTCTACACCTTCCTTCTCTTCTTTTTTCTCACTTATAATTCCTGTGTTTCTTGACTACTCATGAATCATGTAGCTTTTTCTTCTCGCTAGGAATCAAAAAGTCATCATTCTCTCTCTATCCCTCCTTATCCCTCTCCTCTCTCTCTTCTCAATCATCAACATCTCCTTTCTCTCCACCTTCTTCTCCTACACCTTCCTTCTCTTCTTCTCTCTTTTTCACCTATTATTCCTGTTTTTTGACTACGCAAGAGTCATGTAGATCTTACTACTTAAAATCTATTTCATCCTTCCAAGAATACTTCTCTCTCCTAGTTTCTTCTTCTCTCTCTCTTTCCGCTCTGCTTCTACACCATCTTCTCCAACTCCTTCTTTAAAACCTTTTTTTGAACATCTCCTCCATTCCCTTTCTATACTATTGATTATTTTTTCATCCTCTTCTTTTCTATCTTTTCCTTCTTCTTATCTCTCCTTCTATTCTTTCTTCTCCATCTCTCCTCTCCCTCTTTCTTTTTCCTCCTCCTCCTCCTCTGGTAGAGAGTTATGGGGAGGATATTTTTATATATCTTTCCGAAGAATGGACATTGATATGTCCAAAGCTCCACCAATTTATGTAGATGCATAACCATATAATTATCTATACTTTTTTCATCCATATACAGTTCAATAATTATTTTCTTAGTCTATATATGTAAATTCATCTATAATTTTGCTGTATTGTAAGCTATTGTTATAAGTGTATAAGCCAGTATATATTGTAATCATATGAAAAAGTACTCAATCAATCAATCAATCAATCCTCCCATCCTTCTCCTGCTTGTTCTTCTCTCTTCTTCTCCTTCTATTCTTCTCCTTTCCACTCCTCCTCCACCTCTCTTTGCTATTTATCCTTCATTTTTTCATCCTCTCCTTTTCCTCTCCCTCATTGTTCTTCTTCTCACAACTCTCCCACATATCTGCCTTTAGGAATTGCTTATTGTTGTGTTTGGTGACAATTATCTAAAATCTATTGAAACTAAATGTCCTAGTTTGGACAAATCCACATTCTTCTTTCAATATTATCTTCTTCTCCTCCTTCGATTCCTCCTCCCCATTAGTACTTCGTTTCTCTCTGCCAAGCACAAGTGTGCTTTGAGCTTCATGCTTTGGGCTTCGCACTTAATGCTTTGTGCTTTGTGGGCCGTTCATTAGACAAATACCTATCGTGGTCGAGAAGGTGCGTGCTTCTCCTCTCAATTAAATCTTATTCTCGAATTACCATACGTTACCGAGGAATACCCAATCGATAGACCACCCAAGTCAGAGGTTACTTTTGTCATTAGTGACTACGGATTGGAACTCTTCAAGGGCCGGTTCCCGAGCTCGGGATTTAGCTGAGATCTAACTTCAAACAGCTGGCGACAGAAAATTGACTTTCGAAACGAGGCGTAGTCGCAGTTTTCATTATAATCTTTATTCTCTCATTTCTATGATTAGAAACGTTTTTTTTTTGATGGAATGAAACATTCCTAAATCATTCAAAATCCATGCTCATGAGCATATGTTTTAGTTTTATCCATATGGCCCATTATTGACTTGCACTCACTTAGGCTGCGTTTACACCGGAGTTAAAACACGAGATATTACTTTCAATATCACAGCTTTGTTTATAATTTTTATTAATAACTATTACTAAATATGTTTTGTCTTTTGGTCTCAAAATCTTATAGCTTTTTCAAAGTTTGGAATTTTCTAATTTTTTGATTGATTCAATTTAATTTATAGTGTTTTTTTAATTTTTAAATTTAGGAATACTTTTTGAGTGTTTTGAATTGTAAATTGAGTGTGGTAATGATGAATGTTAAGTGATACATACCTAGACTCTACTTTGTACTGTTGTATAGATTAGAATTGGAACGTTTTTGGGCTTATAAGCCTGTGTACTTTTCTGTGAGTTGGGTAATTCTGAATGATTGAATAAATAAATAAATAAACTTGACTGAATCGTCAAAAATTTCTTGAAAGTTATTAACTCGTGTTTTTGACAGGAAATTCTTGTTATTAACAAGATCTTGTTACCAATATAATTGACTCCCATATGATTCCATTCAACGAGACTATTCATATAATATGATATAACAGCCGGAATAAAAAGCAAAAAATTGTCTTCAAATACTTTAAATTGAAACAGGTGTGATCATTAACATAATGATCATCATCTGATCCAATGTAAACAAATTATAGGGCGTTCACACCAGAGTTGATAACAGTAGTGGTGTTTTGAGAGAGCTGCCTATCCAATAGAAATCGAGGGGTGTGGCCTCCCCCTCCACCCCCCCTGCCCTAGTCCGCCATTTTGGCCCCGCCCCCAGCCAAAAGTTCTGCTAAAAGTTCGACTGAGTCATTGTCAATATTGTAGAACCGTTCCATAATTGAATAAAAACACAATCATGTTGTCAAATTGTACACAGTTTTGTTCGGTACACACCGTTGACTTGTCAACTTGAAATGTGACCGGTGTGGTCACGAAACCATTCTCGTGTACCGAATAAAACTGTGTACAATTTGACAACATATTTGTGTTTTTATTCAAAAGTTCTGCTAGTTTTGTTATCAACAAAAGTTGATAACTGTCACTTGTTTCGTCTGCAGCTGTAGTTATTAGGGAACAGCTGTATTGTAGGGTAGGGATGCTTGGCGAGGGGGTTGCGGGGAAGATGGGAACATGTTATTAACAAAAGTTGATGCGATAAAAGAGGTTTCTGTTATTACATAACACATTTCCTTTGATCTTTATCGACTCTTGATGGATAACTTAAATATTGTTAATAGCAAGGAATTCTCTGTTAAAAACACGAGCTATTAACTTTTGTTGAGAGAAATTTTTGTCGATTCAGTCAAGTTAATAACTTTTGTTAATAACTTGTGTTATTAACTCCGGTGTAAACGCAGCTCAGTATGATGTAAGTGACTTTTGTAAATAAAATCAGTTAATAACAAAAAGGTTGAAAGCTTGTGTTATTAACTCCGGTGTAAACGCAGCTTTAGAATACGCATGTTGCAGTGTTAGACCTATGTCTCCTCCACGTTACTCTATGGCATGGAAGCATGGAATTTGAAAAAAAAACAATACTCAAAAGCATCGAAGCTTCTTGAAGAAGAAGTAGAAGAAGAAGAAAATTGAGGAGGAGCCTCCATAACAAACTCTCAAACAACGTATGTCAATAGAACAGAAATTTTCTGAATGAGGCTTTTCTCAACAGCATGCTTTGCACATAGGAGTTGGCTCGTGGTGGGAGAGATAGAGAGTAGAAGCACGAGATAGAGAGGGTGGGAGAGTGAGAGAGGGATAGAGTGAAAATGTGAGAGAAAAAACTGGTAGACAGAAAAGGCAGGAATAAAATAGACAGAGAGAAAATGCGTGGGAGAAAAACAGAGAGATTGATTGATTGATTGAGTACTTTATTTATGTAGATTACAATATATACTGGCTTATACACTTATATACAATAGCTTACAATACAGCAAAATTATAGATGAATTTACATAATATAACCATGAGAATATTTTGAACTATATATGATATGAAAAGTATTTGTAATATAATCTATATACTTATATTGTTATGCATCTACCAAAATTGGCGGAGAGAGAGTGAGAGAGAGAGTAGAAGCACGTGATAGAGAGGGGGGAAAGCGAGTGAGAGATAGAGTGGAAATGTGAGAGAAAAAATGGGTAGACAGAACAGGCAGAAATAAAATAGACAGAGAGAAAATGCGTGAGAGAAAAACAGAGAGAGAGAAATAGAGAGAGTGAGAGAGAAAGAGAGAGAGTATGATAGGGTGAGAAAACAGGATTTATTGTAGAGACTACAATTGAGTAGAATGAGCCAATAGAATTGGATACTCTGAAAAGGAGGGTATCGACTTACATGGAATTCCTTTTGTCAGTAAGTGTGTGTGAGTGATACCACTGCACTGCTCTGCCCAATTTCCAACACAAACACTTCTCTCTCTTCTTTTTCCTCTTCTTCTTCTTCTTCTTATTCTTCTCCCTCTTCTACTTCTCATTCTTCTTGTTCCACTTGGTTGTATCATGCATTATACTTCAATTCAACCACTTCTCTTGGTACCCCTGAAGAATCTCATTTCCCACTTCTCCTGACTCATCTTCTCCTACATCTTCTTCTTCTTTGTTCTCTTTTCTTTTTCTCCTCATTCTCTTTCTCCATCATTCTTGTTCTTCTTCTTTGTATCGTTCTTCTTCAATTCGAGCACTTCCATTTGTAGGCCTAACCCTTGAAGATCTCATCCACTACTTCTCCCACATCCTCACTTCTTCTTCTTCTACTTCTCCTTCTTCTTCTCCTTCTTCTTCTTCTTCTTCCTTTCTCTTTATCCTCCTTCTTCTCCCTCTTATTCTTCTTGCTCTACATCTCCGTATCTACTGCTTCAATTGGAACACTGCTTTTGGTACCACTGATCATCTCATCCACACTTCTTCTTCTTCTTCCTCTTCCTCTTCTTCTTCCTTATTCTCTGCCAAGCCTTCTTCTTCTTTTTTCTTCTTCTTCTCTTCTTCTTCTTCTTCTCCTCCTCCTCCTTCTTCTTTCTTTAATCTTCTAGTTCTGCTTATCTGTATCATTCTTCTTCAATCCTAGTACATATCTTTCTCCCCTAATTCATATCATCCAATCTTCATCCAATTTTCGATTTTCTTCCACTTCTCAATTTTTTTAGCAGTCAAGCGAAGCAAACATACCTTTTGATAGTAGTGCAAGATTGAGAGTACAAGATAAATTAGAAGAGGAAAAAGAAGAAGAAGAAGAAGAAAGAGAAGAGAAAGATGGAGAAGAAGAAGGTGATGAAGAAGTGGAAGAAGAAGATCAGGGAAGAGGAAATGGAGAAGAAGACGAAGATTGAGAGTATTATGATGATGAAGAAGGAGAAGAAGAATAAGAAGGAGAGAAAGAGGAATAAGGAGATGAGAGGGAGAGATAATGGAGAAGAAGGAGATGGATAGATTCAAGATGATGAAGTGGAAGAAGACGAAAAATATGAGGCACATGAAGTAGTAGGAGATGTATCACGGATATCAGGAGCATGCTTCAATTGAAGCACAATTATTATGCAAAGACGAAGAAGGAAAATGAGGAAAAGAAGAGATGGAAGGTGGATGAGGATTAAAAGAAGGAGAAGAGAGAGAATAAGAAGAAGAAGAATGAGATGTGAGAAAAGTAGTGAATGAGATATAAATATCAGAGGTTCTTCAATCGAAGCAGAATGATTCAAAGAAGAAGAACAAAAAGGATGATGAAAAAAGGAGAAGGAGAAGAAGAAAAGAAGAAGAGAAGAGAGAGAGGGTAAGAGAGTGCAGTGAAGCAAAGCAAACAGACCTAGTAGTGCAATCAACCAGCAAGTTTTATGATCCTTGTAAAAGTTTCGAGTATCTACTCCAGAAAGAACATTTATTCGACCTGTAAAACGGCAAAAAAGTTCACTGTTCAAATATTGTTTTGACTATATTCACTACAAAAGTCAGCAATGTTTCGAGGGATTGACATAGATATACAGTATACATATACATTATACATTATACATATCATATCTAGAGATATAACCGAAAATGGCACTCATGACTGACTCATTACTCACTCACTCGCAGAACTAGAAATCTACCGAACCAAAAACGTTCAAATTTGGTAGTAGGTTCCGTTGGCCCTTTAGAGGCACACTAAGAACGGATTTGGAAAATTTCTATAGATACGCCCAAAATCTGCGTTTTACAGCGTTTTTTAGCGTTTCAGCTTTATCGAGAAAAGAAATTGTTCAAATTTAGTACAGAAGCTGAGCTAGGGAGTAATAATGTTGTGTTAGAAGGAATTTGCAATAACGTCAAAGATACGCTCAAAATTAGCGTTTTCTCAGATTTATCGAGAAAAAATGAACAGAAATGTTCAATTCAGTACAGAAGCTAAGCTAGGGTTTAATAATGTTGTGTTAGAAGGAATTTGGGATAACGTCAAATATAAGCCAAAAAATTAGCGTTTTTCCAGCGTTTTTTTTTTTTGCTTCTCAGATTTATCGAGAACAAATGAACAGAATTGTTCAAATTCAATACAGAAGCTAAGCTAGGGAGTAATAATGTTGTGTTAGAAGGAATTTGCAATAACGTCAAGATACGCTCAAAATTAGCGTTTTCTCAGATTATCGAGAACAAATGAACAGAATTGTTCAAATTCAGTACAGAAGCTAAGCTAGGGTTTAATAATGTTGGGTTAGAAGGAATTTGGGATAACGTCAAATATAAGCCAAAAAATTAGCGTTTCCAGCGTTTTTTTTTTTTTTTGCTTCTTCTCAGATTTATCGAGAACAAATGAACAAAATTGTTCAAATTCATACAGAAGCTGAGCTAGGGAGTAATAATGTTGTGTTAGAAGGAATTTGGAATAACGTCAAAGATCGCTCAAAATTAGCGTTTTCTCAGATTTATCGAGAACAAATGAACAGAAATGTTCAAGTTTAGTACAGAAGCTAAGCTAGGGTTAATAATGGTGTGTTAGAGGGAATTTGCAATAAGTCAGAGATACGCCCAAAATTAGCG